>NC_135498.1:14625174-14800362 GCF_052857255.1 Amblyomma americanum | reverse complement strand
TAATTACTACTGATGTCTGCAACAACAATAACATAAAGAGAATGTGACAGCTAACACACAATTCTGCGAAAAATGCTCAAAGCCACAATTGTAGAACTGCGGCATACTAGGAGCCCTAACGACAACAAGGCTAATCTTCATATCATTATATCTATAGTGGGTAACAAATGTTGACGACTAAATCTTGTTGATCCAGAAATTCAGCTGCACACAGCCTTAGCTACATTTAGTTTTTTGATGAGCTCTGACCTAATGCATAAGGTACAAAAATAAGAAGCATAAGCACAAAGCATATGTGCAACACTTGAAGTAAATTTGGTAAGGTTGCCGTGGCCTTGTGTATTTGGAACAAGAACCGCAAAAGATTTTTTTCTTAGTTTACTCTCGATTTTTTGTATACCATACACATCTTGTCCATACCGCATCTTGTTCTTCCTGAAACTTCTTGAGGTCCTCCCCAGTGAGACCCGGGGGCGGTTGCAGGCAAAAGTCAGAGAAATCTTCATCTCTGCTGTCGCTTTCATCATAAAAGGCACCAGATGCATCTTCACCAAGTGACAGCCTCTTTAGCACTGTAGGCAGCGCATCATCTAAAAAAAAAAAGATCAGAAAAACAAGATTAGGCCATAACATTAAGAAAAGCTCATATTGTGGTACCTCTAAAATGAATTTATCCAAATATTTTGACTGAGGAACACAGGATAGGCCATGATGCGATGAATATGGTACTATAAATTCGCTACAACAAGACAGACAAGCACCAGTGAGCTCTAAGCTGCGTGCAGACCACTGCAAACATAAAATGGAGTAAAAAACAAAGTTCAGACCAGAACAGGATCAATTACTTACATGCCCACAAAAGTGTCTTCAGCGAAAATATGTCTGCAGGATGAATTAATGAAATATAAAAGGCAGTGAATGCAATACCATAACTTGCTTTCCACTAACTATTGGCTATGTTAATATGATTGAATCAAGATTACACTACTGCCTCACCCCCTTCCCCATATACAGTAGACTACCGACATATCAGTTAAGACGAATTCTCCATAAGATGAACAAGTGAGACCATTTGGTTGGTTTCCTAAAGGACTCAATGTAAAAACATATACGCTTATGAAAAACTGTTTAGCGTGTGCTTCGGTTTAGACGAACTTTCGCAGTGGCCGCGAATGAGGGTGAGCCCGCGCAACGGCACTCACGGGGCGTCCACACGGCACTAAGGAAAGAAAAAAAAATATAAACTGCTTCTATACAACAAAGCTAGAGCAGCCCCACAAAATGGCTTCCGCGCACCTTCACACAAACCTGCGGGGAAGCTGTCTAGCGAGAGCACAATTTCGTGATGGAAAACTCTCTAGCTGGTGCGAAAAAAGCAGGACACCGCCTACACTAGCGCAGATCTGGATATTGCACGTGCCACACACTGCCGCTCACAGACTATAAGGTGTGTATGCACAAAGTGCACCCGCTCGTTGACTTGGGACTTAAAAACTCCAGGGCCGCATTTGCAACAGACGCAGTGTCGCAGCACGCGTTATCGCAGCACAGAGATGGCCAGATATCAGTGGCACACACACACTGCCTGCAGCGTACGGGAAGGCGCATGGTGTGGCTGCTCGCGATGTTGCTAACAGCTATGCTGCAGAAGGAGCAAGATAAGAAAGAGATTCACGGCTACCCTGCTGGGCACCTTCGGAGTGCTCGGAGCAGGATGGAAGGCAAAAATTAAAAAACTAACACAGGCACTGTGGGATACAGTGCAAAAACGAGATGATTAAAAGAAAACTAGACCAAAGTCATTTTCAAGCAGGATAATATGAGCTCATTTCATGGCCTCAGCTTTCAGCTCACTTCATGCACAGAGCAATAAATGCTCTATCTGCAATTACCCTCCCTTCGAAAGGCTATTTTCTTCATTGTTTTCATGTAGTATATATGTAATATATATAAAGGCACATCTAGCATGCTCAAATCTATTTTAAGGGCACTTCTGTTAAGACGAACTTCTGAAACAACAAAGAAATTTTCTGGTCCCTTCAAGTTTGTCTTAAACGGAGTCTACTGTAAAGTATAAGCCAAAAGCCCAACAAGCCAGCATTTTCAGTGGGCTGAATTTGTCTCACACAATAATTACCACAAAAAATAAGCACTGTCCACACCAGTTCCGACATCCACTAACCTCTGCGTCTCCCGCTCTATCCTGTCCAGCTTCTTAGGCAGCTCTCTCCTTTGTAACTCCAGGGCAATTCTCTGCAACCCAGATAATGAAGGATCATTTTTCCAGTGAGAGGAACGCTAAGGAGGTGTAAACATTTTACTTTGCTGTAAACTCACAGAACTATCGAGTTCTTTTTCACAGGCTGTTCAAACACAGAAAGAGCTACAAAACATACTTATTTGACTCAACAGCAGAGAAAATGCAAAAGGCAACAGCAGTGACTTCCACCAAGTTTTACTGTGACTAAACTTCCCTGCAAATGAGTAAGTACAAACTTGGTTGGCAACACAGATGTGTCTATGAAGGGAATGCTTTTCCTATTCTGTCCTTTTCCACTGTAATGAAGCTTGCACAGCACGAGTTGGTGAGAAGCTCAAAAGACTGGTCTCACCTGGTCTTCCTCCTGGGCAGCTGCATGCAAGGCGGCCTCCCTCTGTAGCTGCTGCTGCAACTCCAGGGCAACCTTTGCATCATGCTCTTCTCTGGAAGACAAACGGAGAGAGATAAGTTATGTGACAATATGAGAAAATATGATCAATCGTTTTCAAATAGACAGTGCAGATATGAGTTACTAGGCTCAACAGCCAGTTTACTTGTGAAAAAAAAAATGTACCCTGAAATACATTTATGACTATTGAAACTATATGCTTATATGGAATGGCAAAGCCAGAGTCCCAGAAACTTGGAACAGTACTTCCCCTCTCTCTCATCCTCTCACACATACATATACTCTGTGTGTGCATGTTTGCATGCATGTGTACGAGTGCATGCAGCTTGGTACGCTTGTGTTCAATACCGTTCTGTACTGTTTCATCCGAATGCAGAATGACCTGAACCTGAATGACATGACCTGAATGCATCTTGCACGTCACAGCCACCACTGAGCTTTTGAAACCGAAACTGAAAAGACATGAGAAAAAAATTTAACTATAAATCATCAGCTGCCGCAGGTGAATTCCACGTCGATTCATGTATAACCGTTGTCCAGCACATCACCCCAAAGAAAAAAAAGTATGCATCCAGAAATTTGGTGCCTCTACGCCTTTAACCAGCCTTTAACCAACATGTCTTAGCTTATTCTGACGCACTACAAAGCTGACAATGCTATGCTGCAGTCAGCGCTCTCTAACCAAAAAATCATGTTTTCAAAAATTTTTAACACGATTAGGTGAAACAGCCCACATTTATTTGTTGCATGAGGAAGGCGAGAGGGATGAAGTGTGTGAGAGAGAGAAAGACTAACTGTTGGCGCAGCATCTCCTCGTAGGTGCGCCGGATGAACTCGGCCTCTTCCTCTTCGCTGCGCTGCACTGTCTTTGCCACAGGCAGGTCGGCACGCAGCACCTGGTTGTTGGTCCGGTTCAGGTTGTACCTCTGGTTAACTGCACAAAGCAAGTACTCAGTAAAGGCACATGCCACATGCGAGCACTGAAACTGCGATGAGCCCTTAAGCACTGTACGTGATCACTACACAACCAGTCGAGCCCAGAGGTATCGAACCCGGATGTATCGAATTACTGTTTACATTGACCAGTCAGAACATCCCCTATAAAAATCTCATACAAAAGCACAGCACTACTGTTTGCGTTCATCGAACTCGCACTGAGCGGACCATTCTATATATCAAGCAGCGTGTCGTGCCCCTCCAAGTGGCGCTTCTCCGAACGGTGCTCTTCGATATCACTTTTCGTGTGCAGAGACGGGTCGGCTGCCTGGGCTTGGGCATCTGCAGGCAGCGCTAGCACTTATCATGTCAATATGCAAGGAGATAATTGCATCAGCATGACTTCTATCTCTTTTATGAAGAAGGAAATAAGTTTCCTGTCACACCAGCGCTAGCGCCTTGGTTATCTGCCAACGTTCGTTGGTGGTGTGTGGCGTGGTTGTAGTGCTGCACGTGCTCGGCTGATTTTCTTGAGAGATGGATGTGTTCCAATAAACCACAGTTTCTAGTTCCAGTCACAGTGTATGTCTCGTCTGTTCTCTATCCTTTGTTGTTTGACTGGTTTACTTGTTCAAGATCATGAACTAACTAACCCAGATCGCAACTCTACCGCTGTGAAACTGCGTGACAAGGTGAATGTGGGAAGTGCTTGAGAGCAACCTTTGTTCGCTTGCACTAATTTTCCGCACCACATCGCTGTGATGCAGTGAAGCCAACCTAACCATCCAGGTGCCAGGGTGCTGTTGTGTGCTAGTGTGCACGGTGAGCTTTCGTTCGCTTATCATGCCGTTTGAGACTGCTTTTCATGTAGAGCTTACTATGCTTTCTAGTTTCAACAACTGTATTAGTGGTCAAATATAGCGCACGAGACAGCATGCCGGACTCCATGGGAGGCTTGCGCAATTCGGAAAAGCACCGAACGGATAGAGCATGTGTTGGGGATAAGTCCAACAAGACAGCATATTGTAACGTTTTAAAAAGATATCAGCTACAAAATAACGCTGCATACTTTTTCACTGCTTCCTTAAAAGTATTAGCCAGAGATTAATGAACAGCTGCCCTCACAGGTGCACTCTAAAAATTTGAAAACAATTTTGGAACGTTTCGTTTACACCCTAAGTGCCGCACTACGACCCGGTACCCCTAGGCAGGGTAGTTCCGAAATGCGCATATTGTGCTGTTTTAAAAAATACACTGACTGTTAAATGATATTCTATACCACATGCAAGCGCCATTTATTATTTCCATCTAAACCAAATATGTTTCGGGCTCAATAGCGTATGCAAGCCACAAGAAAGTAAATTCACAAGTTCTGAACCCGACCGCGGGTTCGAACCGACCGCGGCGGCTGCGTTTTTATGGAGGAAAAACGCTAAGGCACCCCTGTGCTGTGCGATGTCAGTGCAGATGTCAGTGCATGTTAAAGATCCCCAGGTGGTCGAAATTATTCCAGAGCCCTCCACTACGGCACCCCTTTCTTCCTTTCTTCTTTCACTCCCTCTCTTATCCCTTCCCTTACGAGGATATATGAGACAGATACTGCGCCATTTCCTTTCCCCAAAAACCAATTAAAAAAAAAAAGTTCTGAACGGAAATCATCAATGTTTATTTTTTCACAAGCATGTACAAAATCTCTTACACACAGTGAAAATATTAAGCACCAAGATTTATGAAAACAGCCCCCAGGGAATGTGGAATCATATTCAGATGTGATCAATTGGACTGGTGCGAAGGAAATGCAAAAGCATTCATTTTTCTCCACCTCCTCTTCCTTTGTGCCATTGTTCTGCAGCCTGGAGCACAAACTGTATCACTAAAACCACTACTACTACTTGTAACTTCGCTAAACCATTATCACCATAGAACCCAGCCCCAACCCCCTGCCACTGAATTTTCCTTACCAAGATGCTATCACCGGTATTTCATTAGAGCCAACGTTACAGCATGGAGGCTTCACCCAAATACGGATGCTGGACAGTTTTTGGCATCATGGCCCTTCTAATGCCCTTCATTTAAACACACTTTAGCACTGGTGGCTAAACCAGTCAACAGTAAAATGGCGGACATCATGCTGCCAAGCTCACCGTTTTCTGAAATATTTTTTGCTGCGTTCGCTCGTTGGTCAGCATAAAAGGTGTCCTACTTGCAAGGTTAAGGATAAGAGCCCACTCGAGAAAAAGCTGAGAGTTCGTACATACAGGGTCGTCCACTCGTAGTAAGAACACAGCGCAACCAACGTATGGACGCGCTGTGCGGAACATGAGTGCATCCGGCGCGGCCGTGCATCGCAGCGAAGCGGTGCAGGCGTACAGGGGCCAGCAAGCCGTGCTTCGCGACGTTCGCTACGACGCGGCAGCGCACTGTGCTTGCTTTGCTATGACGGTGCGCTCCTGCGCTCTAGCAGACTACACGACGCACCGCCTCCAGTCCCTTGTGCGCCTACACCGCTTCGCTACGATGCGATGCGCAGCCGTGCCGGATGGGCTCGCGCTCCGCACAGAGCGGCGTTTGTACTACGAGTGGACGACCCTGTACACAGTAGTGTACAAAGCACCTTAAAGGCATACTTGCATGTGCTCCATGGAATAAAAACTGGAATTTGAAAGCAGCTCATGATTTCAGAACAAAGTGCTCGTCATCACTGTTTGCAAGTCTATAGGGATCAGCCTGTGCGCAAGCGTTGCCTCTAATCTTATAGGCTGCTACAAGGTGTCGTTTTTTACCCAAGAGAGTGCGCCGCTGGAGTGCTCTAAACAAGGGTGATGCACACAGTACTCTGCTTTTGTCAACAAAGAGGACAAGCTCATAGGCTCACTGTGAGATAGGAAAACGACATCGAAAAATTCTGTTCACGTGCATTCCTATGGGTAGTACTTTAAGCCGATTACCCCCATCCGTTTTCCAGGCGACATCAGCGCCACAGCATCTTGCTTACGTCATAGACTGTTGTTGATTTAGTGTACAGTACTCTAGCAAGCCGCGAGCGATACGCTAATGCGAAGTGTCGCCCGCTCCGCATGTCGCATAGTTAGCCTGCGTGAAGCCATCAAGCGCAGCAAGTTCAGAAGTGTGAGCTAAGCACGAGCCCTCAAGGTCATTTAATTACGACACTCCTGCACATTAAAGGCGGTATCAGAGTGAAGGGTGATGAGCAGTACTGTGGCACCATCCGTTCATAAATATTGTGAAAAAGACCCATGTGACTGGCGGGAAAATCGCTTTTGTTTTTGGTCGTTTTCCCAGATTGGTCGAGAGATTTGCTCTTCCGCCCGATTCGCCTGAAGAAGGATAACGCCACAACATCGGCGTTTGGTGTGTAGATGGGAAGACACAATTAGCATAGCGTGTAGATTCTGGCTTCCATTGAATTTTCTTTTAAACACCCATAGAACAGCTAAGCTTTTGTTGACCTCTGGCTGAAAATAAACCACATGCAAGGCTGCCTTCAACCTCCGGCAAAATTCAATGCTGTCATTTTACTAATGTACTTTTTACCAATATCTTTTTTAACGCAGGACAACAACTTCCCGAGCAAGGAGAGGTGCATGAAAGGACAGATGGATGGATGACATACTCTCCTGTGACTGCAGTCGGTAGGCCAGCACGCCATCTTCTCGCACCAGCCACTCCTTGCACACTGCATGACACAAAAGAGCAGAGGGTGCATGAGAAAGAGAAAAGGGGAGGCAACACCACAGACCATGATAGGAACACAAGAACAGTCATCTCAGCACGTCAGACTTAAAGCCCCTCTATTGTCGCTAGCGCTTTTTTGGCAGAAAATCTCATGGAGGGGCTTTAGTCAGACTAAGAAGCTGCTAAGAATCAAGAATGGCCACTTCTGTGGCGCCAACAAGCTGTCATAAATACCTGCACAGAAAGGAGAGTGCACACAGCAGTAACACATCATTGCAATGAAATTGGAGCAAAGAACTGATTATCTAGTTTTAAACCACGACAGCCTGAAGCACCGAAGTTCGAATAAATTCAAGACCCTCAGAATGCACCAGACCTCTGGTGTACTCTTCGCAAATCGCATGATGATATGGACGCAGCAGCATGCCCTCACAAAAATTTCCTAAGGCAGTCTATAGACTGTCCATGGCTACAGACAGTCTATAGACAATCTGTAGATTTATGGCCACACAGTTTAGACTTTTAGACTTTTGTCTACAGATATACAGTGCATAGACTGTGAGTACACAAAAGGAAATAGCTATAGGGAGGCAATAAAGCCTACAAGAAGTCAATAGGAAGTCTATAGACCAGCTACCGTTTTTGCCAAAAGCAGCCAGGCAACGGAGTTTGCTTCTGAGCCGTATAGTGGAAGCCCTTATGACACCACTACAGACCAAAAGGTCTCAAAAGGTCAGGTCAAGGGTTCTTTTTACTTTGCACAAATTTAGAGCTGAAGGGACGAGCCAAAGTGCACCGCTATGAAACAAGCTCCGTTGCTTGGTCACTTTTGGCAGTGGCTGACGTACTCGGAAGAGAGAACGTCATAGGCACACTGTCAAATAAGAAACGCAGAATGTGAAATAAGAATAAGAAGAAATAAGGAGACGGTACATTTTGCGGAGCTGCTGCCCTGGCGGGCCCAACTTCGCACCGCCGCAGTTGCTATCAGTTACTGCTTGCGCGTGCGCGCGCCTGCAATCACCTGCTTCTCTGGGATTTGAAATGTGAAATGCTTCCATCGAAGCATTAAAAAAAAAAGAAACATTCAATATTTTCAGAAATTCCACTAATCATGGCTTATAGCGACTCTCTCAAACTTATTATTCGGAAAAATTATACATTACACCATATAGGACTAAAAAGGGAGTAAGTGTCCTCTAGCGCGTCCTCTTTTAGGTGCACGGTATTCTGCCCATGCCCTGGGGTAGATTTCAATCACTAAAAATAAATAATACTTACGGTTGGCAACAGTAAAAAATTCTCTCTGCGAAACATGCGAAGTTCTAGCAGTTACGAAGATTATAACTGTGGTTTCAATCTTCTCTAGCTGCTAACCTCAATACCTCCAGTGCCGAGTTTAAAAGCCTCCTCCCATTGCTAACTGCATCTAGTTACTATGCTCTGAAGTCGGTATATGTCTCCGTTACCAAGAGAAAGCATTCCGTACATTTAGTGATCGAAATCTACCCCGGGACTTGGGCAGCATATGCTGCCCCTAAAATAGAGTGCGCTAGAAGACTTTACTCCATTTTTTCTCCAATACAGGTTTATTCTTGATTAAAGTGTATACTGCTCCAGTTTCAGCGTGGATGCATACACTCCAGCTTATTTTATCACTTTTAAACACATTGGCGCACTTTATGCGGGACGTCCTGCGCGGTACACGAAAATCTTTATGACATCACCCTCGGCATGCTGTCAGGTCAAAGGCCGATCAACGCCCTCCGCAGGATGCTGCACATGTCTTTCGCCCAAAGAAACCGCGCACGTGGCCATTATTATCCCGGAGCGTGACGCGTCGGAGACACACACACAAGCGTGTCGACACGGAGCCAGCAGCTGCCATCCACGGGGCCTTCTGGGTGGCGCAGAGGCAATGACGAATGGCTCTCCAAATAACACCACAGCGTCTCGAGACTATTCGAAGGCAGCAGCGGCCGACACAAGAGGCGAACCGGAGCGAAACGGGCCATTAAGAGCGGCTGACCTTGAAGTCGCGGGGTCATCCTGCCTTGTACACACACACACACGCCACGCGCAATTCGCCAGCAGCCCCTTTATGCGTTGCCGTCCTGCCTCGCGACAAATCTGGACTCTCGATCTCGCTCCGAGCAAGCTGCTGGTCCCGGATATTTTTAAGACGCATTTGGAGGCGCCGTCGCACGTAGTACTGCCTACGGGAGTCTCTCTAGCACGGACGCGCCATCCGGTTACGGACACAGCGATTTAGTGCGATGCCTCCCACAGAGAGATCACTCAGAACTATCACAGAACAAGCAGATCGAAATAGCGTCGATTTACTGAACTGCAGTCGAACCTCGTTATAACGAAGCGGCTTATAACGAAAGAATGGATATTTAGGAGAAAGTTGGGTGGGCGGATGAGATTAAGAAGTCTGCAGGAATAGGGTGGCCGCAGCTGGCAAGGGACAGGGTTAATTGGAGAGACATGGGAGAGGCCTTTGCCCTGCAGTGGGTGTAGTCAGGCTGATGATGATGATGATGAATGGGTATACCGAAGGGATGGCGATTCCCCTTGGAAGCTCTGTCAACACGGGCTACGACAAAGTAATCGCCGGGCCCCTTCAAATTCGCTATAACGAGGTTAAGCTGTAGTACTACACAGTGCCTACGGTCAATGCCACTAATCGAACTATAAGCAGCAGCTCTGGCGAAGTTGCATGTTTTGCAACGCGCCTTCGCTTTCAGAGGCATGAACGCGCCGCCAAGCAAGCAGAAGCGTAGAAGCTTCTCATATGACCACTTAATTTTTTGTTTCGAATAGTATTTGCCATGTGACCTGCATTCATGCTACTAACAGGTACCTTAATTGTATCTCTATATTTTCGCCTTCAAGTTTTGCCGCGTACAATAGTTTCTTTTTACTCATTCTCTTGTATATCATGTTGTATTAATTAGTTTCTTTTGTACATTTGTCGTTCTTTGTCCCCCTTACTCAATGCCCATTTGGGCCCTGTAAGGTATTATAAATAAATAAATAAATAAATAAATAAATAAATAAATAGCAGCAAGTGCTACATCTGGGAGCAATCGCTCACATCGGGAACGTAACGCGAGTTGGACCAAAAGAAAGATCGCCGTGTAATTGCCTTCGCAAATCAAGCCAAGCAGCCAAAGAAAACGAAGACCAGGCAGCCCGCGAGCGGCACAAATTCCGCGAGAACAGATAGTACACGCGACGCTGTATGTAGCTTGATTTAACATAGCAGCGGCCGCAGGCAAAACGAGCGTTATAAGGGCAACAGGAAACGCAGCCACAGACGCAACTAAAGCCGGCGAGCACATATATCGCCTTATCGCAGTCGGACATCTTAATGAGCACGGGAAGGAAACACAAGCGGCCATGTGAACGAGCCAGCTCATATCGCATACACGAATCTGGGCACCGCCGACAGCGCGCACTGCAAATAGTCATTGCCAGCCAATGACTCGCACACACGCACAATGACTAAATGCATTTAGTAGCTAGTAGTTCTGTCTCGGGGTCGAAAGGTCGAGCCAGGCGAACCCCCCCCCCCCCCCACCCCGCCTAAAAAAAGAACAAAGAAGTAAGAACAGGACAAAGGAATGACGGGCCCACACGGTCAGCCGAATACCGGGTGCGGCCACCGTCGATGCGTGACAAGAGCGCGCGATGCGCAGCTCTATAGACTGTTACATACATCCCCGCTCTAGATCAATTTGTGCAATGCGAAGAGCCCTTCCTCTCCATGGGTGAAAAAGGGCCCAGAGGAACACGGTCATTAGGGAGACGAACAGGGGGCAGCCGGAGGCAGAGAAAGCACCGCCTGACGACTCGTGAAATGGAACGCTAAGGTTCCAACGCATAGCGCTCGCTGCCGCACAATGGAGACAAGAAGGGAGAAAAATGAAACAGTCGCTGAAAGGAAAAGCTTTCCGCTTTTATGCGTAACATTTATATTTTTTTTCCTTTCTTGTGAACGGTCTTTGTCACTATAGGATGCTGTATTGTGTCTCAAACCCTGCCACAGCCTCATGAGAGGCTAGCGCATTGTGTTTAAATAAATAAAATACAAAAATACATCCCAGTCTTCAGGCCCGACTTCCTACCTCTGCTCACGAAGAAAGCGTAAAGGGATCGCGCTAATGTCCCGGCGTGCCTGATATTTTAATACCACCAGCTGGTGGAATCACGCAGGAGCTCCATAAACTCGCTGAAAACAATCCCAACGTGAGCACCCTCAAACGCCGATAACAATGGAAGAGCTGATTACCTATGGAAAACGCGATCCTACTCTGGACAGGGTACATGCATTAAAAAAAGGGGGGGGGGGGGGGGGTACGCTCCCGTTTATTCTTTCCCGTCACCTTTTCATTCTCAATGGCCACGTTTGCACCACTACATGCTTCCGCAGCAAAAAATAAATGTTGAAATATGTTTTTTTTATTCTGCCAATCATCGCACATAACGGTTCTATTCTCTTTTCATTTAAAGTCGCGTGATCGCATAAAGATTAAAGTTTGGTTCGCCACCGTGTGTATATGAATTGCAATGTCCAAAGCTTTGATACTCGCTTTTTCTTCGGGTCCAAAACGTTTCCTCAAACAATAATCCAGGATTCCAGTCCATCATTACTGCTAGATATTTGGCAATATTTTAAACAAAAATAATTGAAACCGTTTAAGGGGGCTTACCGTTCCAAAACGACTCAGGCTATGAGGGACGCCGTAGTGGAGGGCTCCGGCAATTTCGACCACCTGGGGTTCTTTAAAGTGCACTGACATCGCACAGTACACGGGCCTCTAGAATTCCGCCTCCATCGAAATTCGACCGCCGCGGCCGGGAAGAAACGAAACAAGAATCGGCGCTCCACGTGCTTCGTTTAGTGTGAGCTGCAAAAACTTTTTGCCATTCTGTTTACGACGCCACTTTCTAAGAAGGTGTTTTAATATGCCTCCGAGTGTTAAAATGAACTATCTGTATTATTAATTAACAAAAAAGTCCACTTGCCCTGGAAAGCTGGGCTGTGCTAGCCGCATGCTTGAAGAATGAAACTTGAAAGCTGGGCTCAACTTAGGCGTGACACCCTGCATATACACTACGCAGAGAAGAAAGGGCAGCGCGCGTGGCGGTCCGCTTGGCAACGAGGCCACGCCGGCCGGCGCATCGGCGGGCAATGAAAAGCGCGGCCCCGCAGCTCGAAGCGCGGACGCGGCCCGTACGGAAGCACTCTACCGAATCAGGAGCTGACGGAGTTGGAGCACGAGCATGCGGGCATTGCACCCCGTGATTCGAAGGCCGCCGCCATACGTTTCACGCTGAACCGGTGGAGGCTGCTAGCACACGCTGACGCCATGGTGCAAAGACAAAGATTAAACGTTGGTCTACCAAACAAAGCAGCACGTGCAGACGGCGTTACACAGACTGGATGGAGGGGGGGGGGGGGGGGGGGGATAAGAGCCTGGAATGCAAACGGAAACTGCGAGTGGAAGTCGAGTCGACAGAGGGTGAAGACAACCGGGATAACGATATTGTCACGTAGTGGTGACGGCAGTCGAAGCAGCGATGAAGACGGACGAAAGAGTCTTTTAAAAGAACTGTTTATTGGGCTGACTTGCACCCAAAATGGACTGAATCACTCGGCGGCGGCGAAGCGACAAGCGTGCTCGGCGGTCGTCGAACAGAATGCCGGCCGCTGTCGGCCGTGCTCAATTTAAAGCTGATAGCGAACTTTAGAGATAAAGCGTGCAATGTTACTAGAACATTCCGGAACAACGTAGAATCAGCTCTGCCTGGCTGCGGTCAATCGAGATAAATCTAGTCGCGTCTTGCGTCGCAAACAAAGCGATAAAGTGGTGTGGCGGCAGATTTGAAAAACGAACACACTGCAAATATTCGCGGCAATATATACTTACACAACTTAGACCGGATGAATGTAAATTGCAAATTGCGAGGTTCATCATCCCGAAGCGACACATGGGCTACGGAGACGCCGTACTGGAGGCCTCCGGATTAATATCAACAACGTGGGGTTCCTTAACGTGCGTTGACATCGCGCAGCAGATAGGCCCCTTTTGTGTTTCTCCTCCATCGAAACGCGGCCGCTGCGCCCGGGACTGAACCCGGGTCATCCGGCTCAGGTGCCCAGCGCTCTAACCACTGAGCCAACGGGATGGGTGGACTAGGCTAGTCACAAGACGACAGCTGTAGAGAATGACAAATGCTTGACTACTCGGGCCCCTCGGGATTGGACAGCGGACGGAAAATATCCAGCCAGCTTAATGCGAAGAAAGATAGAACCAAGGGCGTGCCCCGTGCAAGCAGTCAAGCCCGCCGCTGAAGAGGTGATAACGAGATGAAAGGAGAGTGAAGACAGCGCGCAAACATGCGGCGGAGCTCTCTTTCCGACTGCACCAACAGTGCAAAGGGCTGCAGTGCCCCGGGAGACGAGAGCGCTGGAATACTGCATTCTATCCGTTTACCAAGACGTCACTCCGCTGACTGCTTTCCCGCGTTTCCTGGGGTCACTAGCCCTTTTTCACGTCACGACGCTCGTACGCTGAAGTTCCCTTGAACAACGTCCTCGCATCAACGTCGGGAGACACGGGAAATTCCGTCGAATACACCTTCCTTCACATACACCGTATTGAGGTCCCCGACCGGCGAGCACCGGTTCAGTACCGGCGCGCGCACTTCCACCGCGGCTCCGGAAAGCGGGGAGCGCTTTCGAAAGGGGGCCGCGTCCCCTGCCTATCTTCCGGGATGCTGACAAAAGGAACAAGAAAAAAAAGGCGGATCCAAGATACACACAAGGCAAAGACGCGTGACAGCGGGTTTGCACACGGCGAACAGCAAAGCGTTTCTCCAAAGTCAATAAGGGCGTAGAGGTACACTGTAGTAGAGGTGTGCCGCAGCATCTGGAACACTGAGGAAAACTCCATCCAACCATTGTTGCCAGCAAAAATTTATTCTCTCGCTGTTTCTGGCTATGTTGACCTTCGCCCGGTAGCAAAGGACGCACTTTACAGCCGAGAAAAAATCTTCCCGCCAGACGATCCAAACTTGTGACGCCCTCACCGAAAGGGAACGGGGGTTGCAACCGTTTTGAAGTGAATGGCGGTGTAGCGTAGCCTCTGGGACCCGCGTAGAAAATTAGGTGTCGACGTGCGTATGTTGCTTAATTGCGAAATCGGCCGGTGATGACGACACCTGCAGCCCGTTTTACAGCGATAGCTGTTAGGCGCCCGTCACTGGCTTGCGCGTCGCCGTCGGCGTAACCGGTGGGTGCGTTAATTACATCCACCCGGTGGGTGGACGTCATTAACGCACCCATCGGCCATTAAGGCAGAGCCACCCGTGGGCTTATGCGACCCAGGCTGACCGTGATATGAGGTGAGCGTGTTAATGACCGGTGGGTGCGTTAATGACAGGTGGATGTCATTAACGCAATCACCTTATATCACGTTCAACCTGGGTCGCGTAACCCTCATAAAAGCTTCGTTTTCGGCGAGAGAGGTCTCTTCGCAATTAGAACGCAGTGCCCCATCGAAACATGTCAACTTCTAGTTGCCCTAAGTGTCCCTTTAAGGAATTATTCAAAGGTAATTAGGAGATCTGCGGACAAGAATGAAAAATAGTTAGGCCGGAAAATGAAGGAAGCTGGTACAAAGATTTCGAAAGAGGAGCTGTGCTTATCAGCTAGGCGGCAACTGTCAACTCCCCGACATATTGAATATCTATACAAGTACCTATCTGGAGCTCGACAGGAGTGCAGTCACGAGAGTCACGCCAGGAGAGTGACTATCGAGTCGTGTCGAAAGACGTGAGCCCAGGATATCTCGAGCACTTTTATCTGACAAATCCTGGCGCTTCGATGCTGCCATTTCCAACCGGTGCGACGCTTTGTACAAAATTTTGCACGTGTCCGCAGAAAACCAAAACTTCGTGTTTCGCGTTGCAAAGCTAACCGGTTTTCCTGAAGCCTGTGTGTATACTATATAGGCGGGTTCGTTTGAACCCCTAAAAGCCCAACAGTTCAGGCTAAAAAGGGCACCACAGTGATCCCCGACTTTTAGGGATCTTACAAAACATAGCAGGGAATGTTTTTCCGCAGCAAAAGTTTTATGGCCACAATACGAACCCCGGACCACCTTGCTGGAAAGTCACGAAAAATGGGAATACTGAAGAAATAATCACATTTCCATATTCTGTACTTGTACATGGTGTATATTAACCCCTACCGCTATCCTTTTTTACTATCGTTCCCCCCTTTCTTTTCCTCTCCCTGTCCTTTTATTCCCGCTAGCCGCAGCTCAGGTGCTTCAGGTTTTATTTTTCGACGGCAGATGCCGCGCGCCTAGCAACATCTTTTCCTTCCACTGTTATTTCATTAACAAACAGCCACTAACAACAACAACAAATAATCAGAATGTACTCGATAAAGGTAGGTTCGTCAAGAGCCAAAACAGAGGTTATGGCCGAAGAGGAACTGAGCTAGTTCAAGGCCGCTATAAAGAGTTAATAGAAGTGGCGTATGAAAGGTTTAAAACTAGCCCCCATTCGGGTGCTGCTCGCGTTTCCCTTCGTCGACCCTCCAAGTACGCGTGCCCTGGCACAAAGAGCGCGTGCAGAAAGGAGAGTGGTCGACCAAGTGGTCGCTGCACGACCGCTTGGGCGAGGACTTCGCGCAGCGTCGCCGCGAGTGGACACCGATAAGAGGCCGACCTTGGCAGCACAGCGAAAGGGCAGGCTGCGCGCAGCGGCATTCCATTCAGGTTCGCTCAGGCGCTGCTTTCGACGACCGCCACAGCACCGCGGTCCCCTGACCCGCGCGAAGTCCACGACGTCCCCCCCCCCCCCCTCCTTCCCCCCTTTCTCCATCTTTTTTTTTTTTTTTGCACACGCTCGGACACACGCACGCGCAGTTTCGTTGTCCCCTACCCTCCCCCCAGACCGCAGTAAACGCATTACGCAGTTTAAGCTCGAAGCCTGCGCCAATCAGAGCCGCCTCAGTTATACTGATCACGCAAACATGGTCTGCCCGCAGGGTAGCTTCCGAGCATGCAATTATGTCCCGCACAGATAAACGGCGCGGACAGACGGCTGGCTACACATCGACCTCCACGTAGTGATGTTCATTATATGGACAGCGGCTGCCCACCAGGCCGATATGAGTGGTAAACATAATACTACGACCACGGTAACTGACAGGATATGCCAGATGACACCACGAGTGTGGCACAGTGCTTTCGTTTTCTTTCAATTTATTTGCTTGGTTTTTCTCACGCGCTCCCACGTGACCTCCGTTAGCACTGGGAACGAGCAACACCGCTATTGGCGTGTTCCAACAGCACCTCACTTGTAAGCGTGTGCGCGCGTCCTCTTAATGTTCGCGCTGTACTATGTATAGACACAATACGCCCTCACCAACTCTACACTCCCACGTAGTTAGTTGTCCCGAAGCGAAAACACTTGGAGCTCGAACAGCTGCATGTTGAACAGCAGATGCCGATACTCGTGAATCACGCACAAAAAAAGTACGGGCACTCGAGCTTCAGAGACGGTCCTATTGGCACAATGTATTTCTGGATCTTTATTTGGAAAATAAATAAATAAGTAAACGTAGGCAAACAGAGTTTGTCCCACATTTTCCCATAAAATATGTTCCGTTAGGCTCCTTCTATAGCTATCTGTGTGCTCACATGAAACATAGTTTGCATTTTGATTTCGTTGAAACAAAGCTTGCTTCCGCTTTTCCATTTCTCGCTTTTACAATAACGCATCACATCCACTGACACCCATTCTGGTTCGATTATTAATGCGCTAGCACTTATAGTGGCCATTCCCCGCATTTAGGCGTTGTGTGCTTGTCTGTTTGAATAATAATAATCATTGGTTTTGGGGGAAAGGAAATGGCGCAGTATCTGTCTCACATATATTTGGACACCCGAACCGCGCGCCGTAAGGGAAGGGATAAGGGAGGGAGTGAAAGAAGAAAGGAAGAATAGGTGCCGTAGTGGAGGGCTCCGGCATAATTTCGACCACCTGGGGATCTTTAACGTGCACTGACATCGCACAACACACGGGCGCCTTAGCGTTTTTCCTCCATAAAAACGCAGCCGCCGCGGTCGGGTTCCGAAGCGAGTTTCGCGGCAGGTTGCCCACCACTCGGTGGGCAGGTGGGTGCCTGCACACGGTGTCAGGCGGCAGCTCAATTAATCGTGAGAGGCTGCTCAGGAAGAGCAACCTGGATTGCAACTAAACCCAAGCAAGCCAAGTCCCATCGATGGCAGCACCTGCCGTAGAAGGGCAGCGGCGCATCGCGTGACCGCTGCGCCACTGTGCCGAAAGCGGCAGGAAGACTCCTAGGGATTTATGAATGCAGGGGAATGTAGAGAATGACCAGTTCCGCATATATGGGCACCAACCCGTTAGCGCTATCCGAACAACCGCCACCCGTGAACGCTGGGTCTGAACGCCGGAACCGAAGGGAAAACCGAACTGCTAGACCCGCCGCGGTGGCTCAGTGGTTAGGGCGCTCGGCTATACTGATCCGGAGTTCCCGGGTTCGAACGCGACCGCGGCGGCCGCATTTCGATGGAGGCGAAATGCTAAGGCGCCCGTGTGCTGTGCGATGTCAGTGCACGCTAAAGATCCCCAGGTGGTCGAAATTATTCCGGAGCCCTCCACTACGGCACCTCTTCTTCCTTTCTTCTTTCACTCCCTCCTTTGTCCCTTCCCATACGGCGCGGTTCAGGTGTCCAACGATATATGAGACAGATACTGCGCCATTTCCTTTCCCCCAAAACCAATTATTATTATTATTATTATTTTGACTGCGCAAATCGACCAACATTTTTTTCCTTTGTTTTCGGTGTTTGAACTGGTCACTTGTGTTATGACTCCCTTCTGCAATACCCGTATACGAGTGAGGGTAGACAGAGCGAGTGAAAATGATTGAAATAGACAAAAAATAAAGAGAAAGTATCCAGACAGGAGGGCATAAAAGTAGAGAGTTAAGCAAAGCAAAGAGAGCAAAGAAAGAAAAGCGCCACCCGGCACTGAATGCTTCTGCGCGGCGCGCCGAAGCACAGGGCGGATGACCGCTGCGCGGTTCACTGCAGCCCTGCGAGAGGTGCCTCTGCATGGGTATACGACCACGAACGTTGCCGATGGCGAACGAGGCCGCACAGAAAACGCCAGAGACCAGGAGACCGTGTCAGTGCGTTGACGTGCGAGAAATTACGTGTATGCTTCGGTAGACTTGTTTAAGAGTCACTAGTGTTTACACTTGGAATTCAACCGGAGTTGGCTTTTTTTTTTTCATATGCGCAGGATTTGCAGCACAAAAGACGAACCGGACGCCGATTTGTGTTTATTCAATCCGCAAACATCGTGCTGTTCACGCCCAAATTCGCGATGCTCTCCTGGATAAATAAAATAGACCACTTTCACCTCCAGTTGGGAATTTCACCGAGGATACAATGGGTTAACTTCGCCGACCTACACAGGCTGGTCGCATTAAAGTAATACCAGCAGTTAGCATCGCGGCTGAGAATCCCACAGATCTAAACAGAAAGCAAACATGCGCAATATGACATTGAGCAAGCAGAGCAGACGCTTCGGTAGAGATATTATACGCGCATTTTAGTTGCCAGATGGCCTCCTGGGTATGCTCGATTTGGCATGTTTTCTTCTATTATTCCTTCTATTACTGGCGTAATCACGTCCTGCTGATTTGGCACGCCACGCCTCTCGATTCTTTGCCAAACTTCCTGCGAATTAGCCTTCTCAAAAAGGTTTAACAGATAAGAACAATCACAAATCAAGGGGAGATGAAGAACCTGTACCACCAGCATATAGGCTTACCGGGCTGCTTACAGAAGGGAGCGAAACGCTCAAATAGCAAAAAGTTGCACATGCAACCCAGCGTGTTGCCACTGGTTGCCTGATCAACCACGAAAACAACAAATCAAACCAGCAAGCAGCTCGGCTGGTCGTCACGCATCAAGGAGATGCCCTCACCACCGAGACGCCTTTCCCTTTACCTTATAATGTCACGCAAGTGATTAGTGGCTGATATCCCCATCTCGTGTCAGAGGTCCACGATCACCCCCCCCCCCCATTACCACCACCACCCTTTCCCCTTGTTGTAAACTGCAGCAGAGTCTTGACGGCGGCGGCACGAAGCGTGACGAGCACTGCTCACGCCATCCTTCGACGACACACCGCAACTGGTGCACGCGCGCACGCACGCACGCACACACGCACGCGCGCATGCAGAAGCCACGTAGCGCGTAGTGCAGCGCCCCAACCCTCGCCGCGAAGGAGCGGCGCGGCCGGTTCCCACGTCAGCTGGAACATCTTCATCGCTCGGCACGGAATGGGAAAGGGGTTGGCATAGGGGCGGACTCACTGACAACGTCTAGCACGGGAGGCGTGGTGGCGGTAATGCGGGTGAGGGCAGAAAAAAGGACAAACTCATTTTCAGTGACGGAGATGGCTGAGGGTTACGGTAAATTGGGCCTAATAAGCTCAAATTTGTGGGAGGTAAAGAACAAAAGAAAAGAAAAACATAAATACGAATATGAAAATAAAAGAATGCCGAAAGAAATAAACAGAAAGGGAAAAACGACAAATGGTGATGGAAGACGTTTTGATTCGAGAGGAAACTTTTGGATGGCGAAGCAAACATTTCCATTGCTGCGTCCACGCAGAGAAGCGCCAAGGAATAAAACAACAACAATAATTAATTAATTAAGATAAAAACCGCGAAAGACAGGCGCAAACTGAGTTTCTGGAATGGAATTTCTAGCAGTCGCTTTCTTAACGAAGTGACGCGGCCACAAAAGAGAAGAAAGTGATCTATTGTTTCTGGCTCAGCACAATAGGGACACCAAAGGGAGATCGCGAGACTTGGCCTATAGAGGTAAAAATGTTAACTGCGGCAGACGAAAACGCAGTCGCGTGAAAGAAACTTCAAGTTTGCGAGATCGCCAAGCTTTACTCCCCCAGGGGAACAGAAGGTGCTGAGTCATGTAAGCAAGTAAGCGCTCATGCGGAAAATTTCTCGCATTAAAGTGTACGTACGAATCCTGGCCGCCGTAGTGTAAGCACAGGTCGTCACGAGATTAACGATTGGGCCACTCAGAGATACATTCGTTAAAGCATCAGCAACTTCACTGAAATGAAGGCCCCTGTGGCCAGGAACCCCCCCCTCCGAAAAAAAAAAAAACGTATTTATTGGAGATGAGGAAGGATCAGGAAACTTCAGCACGCGAAATGACTACGACGCTTGAACACCTTCGTGTTCACGCGCCACCTGAGGACGCCAGGTGGAGAGAGAGAGAGAGAGAGAGAAATCCTATTTAATAATAATTGGTTTTTGGGGAAAGGAACTCGGCCTATTACGGGCTAAGATCAAAGTGTAGAAAACCTATTTCACCAAGAGATTTGGAGCACGCACGTTCCTGGGTCCTCGCACGACCCCACTGCACTACACGTTCACAGAGTTCTACGGCGTGGACGGTCCGGTCAGTGGCGATCTTCACAATCACGGGTGCAAGTCTAAGCCTATGTTTAAAACACCATATCTTTCGCTTAGCTGATGCGAAAATATTATTTACGTATAGTTTGCAATTGAAGTCCTGGCATATGTTCACGCCTAGCAATTTGAAACTAGTGATGCGTGGCCGTTTAACTCGTAGTCAAAAGGTAAAATATTTTAGTGTTCCTAGTAATCCTTCCAAAGACTGTTTTAGCATGATTTATTTTCACTGCCTTAATTGTCTACATTATTCTTTTTAGGCTGCCCCACCATACTTTTTGTCTATCTGGGACACCATTCATGATTAGTGTTTAAACCCGTATTCAACAAGACTTGATCTTCACGATGTGAAACTATCACCTTCATCACCTTATGAATTTTTGAGCGCATTCCACTGGATTATCACATGGGGTTATACTAATACGGCCCACTAATCCACCTTAATCCATTGTTTGAGTTCGGCCTTCTTACAAAATTGTCGGTGTCCTTTCTAATTTTGGGGGTTGGGCCAACTTCCAAATTTTCGCGGTACTCCGATTTTGCAAACATGGCAGTGCCGGCACTATAATAGGTCTAATGGTGGTCACGTGGCGGTGATGACGTCACGACCCCCTCAATCGCATTCATAGATCGCGGGGAATCCTCATACTACCACTGGCGCAAGTAGTACCGCCACAGCTAGGGCTTTTGAGACCCTGCCCCGAGTTCCGTCTCCCGTAAGGCTCCTGCGCATCACCATGGTGGGCAGGTAACTCACAACCCGGTAGACAGACTGACATGGTGGCCATGCTATGATGATGTCGGAATGACAAGTGACCTCTGTCAACCAATCATTAGTAATTGCAAATTTGGCAGTGTTCTCTGATTGGTTCTTCTGGTATCATGTGACCTTGATGACGTTGCCTCCCGAAATGACCAACCAGAAAATTTCAAATTTGGCGGTGCTCTATGGTTGGTCAATTTTGGCCACGTGACCTGGTGACGTCATCAGGGTCACCACCAATCAGGGAACTACGTTACGGAGAACCGGAAACTGCATGAGGTCAGCTTAAACGCTATCGCGTAATAGCAAAACGAAAAGCACAGGCTATCATTCTTCGGACCGCAATGGAAGCGCCCTGACGAAGGCCGCCCGTTCTAGATGGTTCTGAATATCCGAACAGCTTACGAAATCTGTCAGCGCGTTAAATTATTCTCAGGCCAGCGAGGAAAACGCACACGCAGGGCTAACGCATACTTCCACCGATGAATACCCGTTTTCTCGCCGGCTCCCCGCTAAGCGGGGTCAGGGTTCTCCGAGGAATCCCGCGTTTATTTTTTTTTTTCCTTGTACACTCTGCATTCAACAATCGTATATAAAAAAAAAAGAATTCCGGCGGAAACGAAGGAATTCGCAAATACCCTCCTAGCATACATCTCCCGCCAACGCATGCCAGGCAAAGCGCCTCTGCACACACGCACACACATTCCTCCGGAGCAGGGCGCCGAGGCTTCTCGCACATGTCATTCGAATCGAAGCGCGCCAATACATCCCGCCGGCAATGCCCCGCGGGCAGCGCCAAAGGGGACGCCGATTAGCATCGCCGACGCACCGCGGGGCGCACAAATGCTCGGCTGCGCATTCTGCGGGGGGAGGACGCGATCGACGCGCTTATCCGCGAGCCACACGGCCGCTGCACGACCCGGCGCGCGTGCTCGCGTTTTAAAGGGGCGCCCGTCGAGGCGGCACAAAGCGGGACTCTGAATGGCGGGCACCCCCGCCTCCTCCTCTCGGGGGGAGATCGAATGCCGCTGCCAGCGCCAACTGGGTCGATCGCTTTCCCGCTGCTGCCGGCACGCAGCACACACCGAGAAAGAGGGAAAGGAGGAACACACGCCGAGCACGCATGCCGCGTTCACGCGCCTCCAACGACCCCGCGCGATTATGGTTCCGCTATGACGGCGTGTGCACCTTAGGTGTGCACAAACAGTACGAATAACCGTACAGATCGTCCGTCTGCGCTCCAACGTGACGACCGCCTCACCTGCTAAGCGAGAATCTCCGCGCCGCGCGCAACGTTGTAATAAGGCGTTCGGAGTCGCGTCGGAGGCTCCTGTGTCGAGCATGCTCGAACGACTTTCGATCACGTCCCGCTATCTTCGTTCATTTCCCGGCATCCCCATTGGCTGGAGCGGAATGACGTCGCCAGACCGGCAGTGACGTCCCTTCCGGTACAGGCATCAGCGTCCTCAGAGGCATATCAACGCACTGCCAAGACATAAGGCATAATTAGGTGTCCCTGCGAATTTTTTCCACAACACGCCGTCCCCGAAGAATCTCGAAAAGCGCGCATTCGAAAAATGCAACCCAGTAGGGAGTTCTAGGATAGGGTCTCCCTATCTTTAAAACTTCCAAGTGATGAAGGTGCGGCTAAACGATGACACTTCGCAGCGAGGCAAAGAAGGGCGCGAGTCAGGGACGCCAGCAGGGCGTCATATCGTCACTGGCGCCCCACCCTGCACGAATAGCTGCAGCTGTAGATAATAACCGAGCTTCGCCTGGCGAACGAAGTCTATCGAAGCGGTCGCCACGGTCAAGAATGAGTAAAAAAAATAAAAAGAGGCAAAAACTACCTGCGGAAATACCGGTTCTTAGGAGGACCATCCTGCCAGTGAGATATGCGCGACATTACAAAGGCCGAATTCGATTCGTCGTACAACTCGCAATCCCTACACAGCCTACGATCAAGCTTTCTCTCTCTCTCTCTCCCTCTGTTTTTCTTTTTTGAAGGAGCCGTTAGGTTTCGGTTTCTACTTTTTTGTTTAGTTTTTCTGGCGATTTGGTGGTGGAGAATGCATGGGCCGTTTTCGAAGCGCACTCTCGTGGAAAAGCCCGTACTACTTTGCGGGCGGTTGCGGGATTCGAAATTCGTACCTCGAGCAAACGACGCGGATGCTCTACCGCTACCGGTCTTCGCAGCCTCGAACTGAGAAGTAGCGAAGTACTGACTGACACACGTGAACAGCAGACTGCGTCTGACAGTTTGCAAATGCACGCGCTAGCGGCGAGGGGAGCCTGCGCTCACGCGGCACCCGCGTCATCAAAACTTTTGGCGGCCGCCTGAGTTTCAAGGTCACCGTCGAACGGACGCAGAAGGAGATAGAGAGGCCCCCTTTCCACTCTGTACATCTCTCCCTCCGCACGAGAAGACATAAATAAACATGTTTCCTTTCCCTTCCACTTTTTTTGTTGTTGTTTTAGACGGTGAGTAGAGGACTCTGGATCTAAATATCACCGATAATGTAGGTTTACGGTACGAAAAAGCGAACATGGTTGGAGTAATGGTCCCTGGAGTGAGTGAAAAATATCTCATTGAAACTGTTAAGGAAGTTGCAGCGGCGGTTGAAGTTCTCAGTCCGGTACCCCATTGGCGTAGGCTGCTGTGAGGGCTCTTTAATAATAATAATAATAATAATTAATTTTGGGGGAAAGGAAATGGCGCAGTGTCTGTCTCATATATCGTTGGACACCTGAACCGCGCCGTAAGGGAAGGGATAAAGGAGGGAGTTAAAGAAGACAGGAAGAAAGAGGTGCCGTAGTGGAGGTCTCTGGAATAATTTCGACCACCTGGGGATCTTTAACGTGCACAGACATCGCACAGCACACTCGCGCCTTAGCGTTTTTCCTCCATAAAAACGCAGCCGCCGCGGTGGGGTTCGAGCCCGGGAACTCCGGATCAGTAGTCGAGCGCCCTAACCACTGGGCCACCGCGGCAGGTGCCGAGGGCTCTTTCGAAGAGTTCTTTTTGGCTCGTTTCGTCCGAGATGGTCAGAGCTGCCTCCCAGCCCTCCTGCGTTGGCTGGTTATCTCCCGGCATTATACTTCCTTACTTCTCGGTGACTCAGGAAGCACGAACTGAAGGATGGAGGAATGAGGATCCGCAACGGTTAGAACCGAGCAAATACGGCACCGCTGCCGCAGAGTTGCGGGAGAGGCACACAGCGCTCTCCGGGAACGGAACGAGGAGGGGGAGAGACGCAAAGGGAAGCGAAATACGTAGAAGGCCGCCACACAACGGAAGTTATCTGCCTTCGACCAGACGCCGTCGCCGCGGGTGTCTTCGGAAAAGGTCACGTCGTTTCCACGGCGAGGAAATAGCGGGCCTTCCTCGACAAAAGGGGGGGTATTCGTTTGCACAGCTAAGGAGATAGCCGATCCGACGTGTAGGTGTATAATAACGCACCTGCGCGGCCGCCGGCTAGACGCTGTTGCGCCCGTACCCGATGTCATTTTTCTTTCCTACGCGGAAGAGGAAAAAGAAGAGACGCACGCATACGGGAGGCCAGCAGTGGAGAGAAGGGGCACGCGGAAAGACCGAGTGCGAGCAATACACTTTTTTCAAGGACTGTGCATGCAGCAACTGATGCTTCGTGTAGTTGAAAGGCGTTTGAGAAAGAACGCTCGGTGCGCATTTATTTTCATGCGCAGGAAGGCCTATAGTCGACTTACTAACGATGCATTAGGTCACAGAGCCATAGAGACGCGAAACGCGAGGTCTTCTGTCCGACCACGCGAATGCGTAGCCCGTGTGGCAGCGCTATATTTCACACTTGGAAGAATCACGTTACGTTAACTTCGAATTGTTTTTCCCCAATTCTATTGAAAAGTAGCACCATGAGGCTCCAAGACCACGATTAAGTGCCTCATGAAAGCGCTCTGTACGTACTCACTGCAGCGTTCATGACCTGCAGACCACTTCCGTACTAAAACAATGGGATACGGGATAAGTTATACACAAAGAGCTCTTAAGGATACACAAACAATAACTTGCGAGCACTCATATACGTGCCGTCGACGCCTGCAACTACAACACATCGCTATTAATGTTGAAATTTTCACGCTGGAGCGTTCCACTATTAGCAGGAAACCAGCACCTGTAGGCTGCTACATCTTTTGTGCGAGTGTGCCATTGAGCACGCAGCTTGGTGCCGCCCAAGCTAATGCACGAGAACCACAGTGCCTCAGATTTGAACGCTCAGCACCTCCAGCGGAGGAGCTCACCGAGCTTTAAACTCATGCACGGCCGGAACTCAAAAACCCGAATCGCGGATCGAAGTAGTTACACGTCGACCTCAGCTCGAGCCACCGGGTTGCGCTCTTGATTCTTAAGGCGGATAACAGGGCATTCGCGACCTCACGACGGGGTTTTTCCCACTCTATACACTGCGGAAAGCGCGATCCGCTCGCAGGACGCACCATAGCGAGCTTCCGTGTCTCACCAATGCCGTGCACTCCTGTGAAGACCGGTCGCACGTTGGAATGGCCTGTACGTGACTGACGCACCTGCTCCGTTTGTCACGTTATTAGTCGTCGCTGACGACTGGCCGGCAGAGCTCCGGTGCCAGTCGCGATCTGGCGTCATCAACGACGGCTGTTGTAGGCTTCTGCATTCGGTCCGCGATTGTGTGACGCCAGCTGCAGCGTCTGTACAGCACTGCATGGTATTCGCAAGGCAGAAGAATCTCCATGAAAGCCCATTAGCGAATTCGAGGACGATTAAAAAGAGAGAGAACTGAAGGCAAAGCCGTCGTCCCCTCCGTGGGAAAGCCGCAGCCCATCGGTCGAAAGCGCCCTTTTCTCCCCCTCCCCTCTACGCTTAGATTTCGACACAAACAGGAGCCCTCCTCCGCCGATCTCGCTCCCAGAGGCGCGAAGAGGCCCCCGGAGTTCCCCGAACGCCGCGATAACGGAAGGCGCTGCCGAGAAAAGAGCGGACCGGCAGGACCTGCCCCGCCATCCATCGCCCGGCCGTATATCCTCTCGACAGACGCGACAGCACGGTCGCGAAGTTGAACGGATGTCTGAAGAGGGGGGGGGGGGGGGGGGGGGGGGGGGGGCAGAAGCTTTCCTCGATTTCGTCCGGCAACTCTTCTAACAACTTGCGCTCCTAGATCGAGCGGTCCCGTCGTTATCTGGAGCAGTGGCTGCTCGGTGACGCGGCGCCGCCGACGTTCCGCACGGAAGTATTCGACTCTCAAAGGAGTGGGGATGCTTTCGCACGACGCGCGAAGAAAAGGGTCATCGGCTCGAGAGGCTGCAGCCAGTGGCACGCCGATGACACCGCGGCCCCACCGCACGGTTGTCATGCGGACAGTCGTATTGTAATCCTCATTCCTTGCCTTATCGACGCCGTACTTGCAATGGGAGCGGAGAGGACAGTACATCGCAGTTATAATAGGTATAGTTAATAAGGTTACGAGCCATTAACAAGGTGGACGACGGCGAAAAAGTAGAACTAGTTGAAAATAAAGCTAAGTGCAGCTTTGGCAACTGCGATCTTTTTTTGCGAAACAGAGCGCCGCAGCTGAATGCTTTAGTGAAATGGTGGGACATTTATGCGACCCAAAGCAGCGTACAGCATACGGATTACGAGGGCCACAACAGGGGTCCAGCAGACGCTTCCGGCCAGAAAAGCTAATAGCTTCATGTTTAACTCTTGCCACATTTTGGAAAGATATTATTTCCAAGGCTGATTACAGTGTGACTAAATCTCAGAACATTCCGCAACGCTATATACAACGTACACTTCCGAGGCAACATTCGCCGTTCTTACGGCACTGACGTTGTCTACGGAGTTGTCCGTGCTACTGGCGCGTTCCTGTATCAATGATGTCGGCAAAACTAAACAACGAAGCGGGAAATGCAACCGAAATGAGGCCCTGCAACCAGTGGTTCCACTGTGACGACTTCGCGGTCAACCGGCCCACCAGTTACGACTGAACTGGTGAAGAAGCTGGTGAACTGGCGCTGAAGAAGCCGTATACGCCATGGGTGTGCAGGGCCTCCTATGAGCGGCGTTTGCCGCCTGGATGCTCAAAATTAGCTTGCGTATATGAAGCGCACGAAAGACAGCACAGAGACAAAGAATAACACCAGACAACCTCTGTCTCTGTGCTGTCTTTCGTGCGCTTCATCTACGCAAGCTATGCGCCAACTTGCCCCAGAACGTGTTCTACTTCAAAATCAGGACTGGCGCACTTCGCCATCCTATACGTCCAAATACGCGAGCGTCACTTCGTCCATGAGAGTCACTGAGTTCATTCACGGTGTCCTGTACACTGAGAACAGTGGGCGCAAACAAAGGCGCAGATTAAAATAAAGCGAACAGGCGACAAAGAAAGAAAGCCGCGGGAACAAAGCAACGCGTTGGACACGCGCTTCAACGTAGATGGCGCGACGTTTCAGACAAACGCATATACGCTCCCCTGCATACGGGACGAGACGGGCACCCGACAAATCTGGGTCGCGGCGCCCTCTCCCTCCCCCTTCGCCCCCCTTTCTTTGCCGCCTCTCCGTATGCGCACATATATACACACGCACCAGACACAATACGCATTCTTTTTGGCATCAACTTGTGCCCCAGACGTAGGTGAGCGAATAGTGCCTGTCCCATAGGGAGCCTATAGCCTGCAGTGTCCGGTCTACAAGGAGATCTCAGCGCGACAACGCG
This sequence comes from Amblyomma americanum, assembly GCF_052857255.1. Lineage (NCBI taxonomy): Eukaryota > Metazoa > Arthropoda > Arachnida > Ixodida > Ixodidae > Amblyomma > Amblyomma americanum. The sequence continues at coordinate 14,772,001 of NC_135498.1, read as the reverse complement.
TCAAGTATGCCGGTAGCAGTGTGACCCTAAACAGACACTTGGGATTTAATGAGAACAGACGCTAACAATGGGGGAGAAACACTCTTATTTTTTCCTTACTCTTTCGGCATATCCTGGCGCTGGCGCGCCGAAAGGAGTGCCCGCGAAGCGGGGCGGAGTGTCGTTTAGCAAAGATAGTAGTAGTAAGTGGTTTTATTAAAATAATAATAAAAAGGAAGGAAAAGATTTTTGCTAGCCCCGGGCATCTGCCATCGATACTGAAGGACCTGAGCTGGGGCAGCGGACATAAGGGATAGCAGGCAGAACGGAGAAATGGAACGAAAGAGGTGAGAGGACAGGAAGAGAGGATAGGGGGAGAGGTAATATATACAAACTATTTACACAATAAGAAATGTGTACAGGTTGCGCGCGTGATTAGTTCATGGGCATCTACGCAGCACCAACACACTTCCGGCTACGAAGCAACCACGCCCAAATAGAGAATGACGAATGCAAATACGACCCTCATTCGGCGAAATGAAATAGAAGAAACATCGACTGTTATTCTAATAAGGGAGTAATTACTCACTGCCGTGCACCCAAGGGCAGCCATACAGCTAGAAAAGAAAGCTATACAGCTTTCTCAGAAACTTCGTAGTTAAAGAAACATACGTCCTGATCCGGGGTTCGAACCCGGGACCACCGCTTTACCGGAGCAGTCGCTCTACCAAATGTGCTAACCGGGACTGCTAGCTTACGGTAGGGCGCACTTCGCTATGTTATTCAGTGACAGTGTGCACAGGGGTTATGTTTCAAAACCCGAACTTAAAATATTTCACGTCAAAGGCGCTTATTTCCCAAGCAGTGACTCGCACTGGAACATCCATATTTTGGAAAGAGCTTATCGAAGTCTTCCACTGGAAGACCATTATTAATATTTTTTTTTACCACGAACGTCTAAGTTAAGTTAATTGGTTTTGGGGGGAAAGGAAATGGCGCAGTATCTGTCTAACATATCGTTGGACACCTGAACCGCGCCGTAAGGGAAGGGTAAAGGAGGGAGTCAAAGAAGAAAGGAAGAGAGAGGTGCCGTAGTGGAGGGCTCCGGGATAATTTCGACCACCTGGGGATCTTTAACGTGCACTGACATCGCACAGCACACGGGCGCCTTAGCGTTTTTCCTCCATAAAAACGCAGCCGCCGCGGTCGGGTTCGAACCCGGGAACTCCGGATCAGTAGTCGAGCGCCCTAACGTCTAAAAAGCCCGACATCAGGATACCGAAGTCTAAAGCATTTATGGGACGTGATGGCGCTAAATTATTGCGCACGTCAACTCTAATTAACGAGCAAGCTCGTCTTCAGTAGAATATGCACGGAAATGAATGAAGAGCTGAGCACACCTTCCAAGCGGAAAAGATTGGGATCCAGAGGAAAATAAGAAAGGGCGGAGTGGGGGGATCTGCGTACAGCGAAATAATTAACGAAGCTTTCGGCGGGTCGCTCTGGAGAGCGAGAGACAGAGAGGGGAAAAAAAAAAGAAGCTATACGTTACTACGACAGTGCTATGTTCCTCCTTTCTTTTCTCGCCCTCCTTCTCTCTCTCTCCCTGCAGCGTGTGCCGATGGCGGCGAAGCTGACATTCAAACCATGGATCCCCGCTGCGTGTTTCATTCGCTTTATTCTGGTTATTCCGCTCACGAGACACGCAGGAAAGGGCTGTAAGTCAGCAGGGAAATTACAACCGTTTAAGAGAACGCGCTTACAGCACCTCCTTCAGACCAGGCGTGCGCCGCAAAGTGCTATTAGAAAAGCGGGAAAAAGATCCGGCAAAAGAATTCCTGCAGGGCCAGAGAAGAACGTGGGAGGAGTCCGGAACGTATACACTCACACTGTGACTCGGAAATACGCGGAAAGACAGCAAATAAGGCTGAATCAACTCAAATGCGCTAAACAAGACGCAAAATAAACACGGGTAGTAATTACCCCATTTAGCATATCTGTACCATATGTATATATATGCGAATATATATACCCAGTAAGCCCTCTTTTACACAGTCGTGCAGCACTAAGCAACTCCATATCAGAAAGAGAGAGAGAGAGAGAGAGGTGTTCCCGCAGGCAGTTACCGTGATTGGCGACGTTAACTAGAGCAGAATGCGCAAGGTAGACATTTGAAGCGCAGTCATTGAAAACGTAGGATAACAGTTCAGAACGCAGAGGTGTGCGACTATAGTACTAGTAAGCTATAGAGCAAATAAGAGCAGTGCAGTTAAAAACAGAATCGAATACGAATAGAGTAATGAAACCTGCTGATGCAAGAGTATACGCTGGAAGATGCTCTATGCACAGTTTTGCAGGGACGATCATACTGTGCAGCGACACGGTGTTACAGCAACACTTCCCGCATCTCTGGCAGCTCACAGTTTGACTCCAGCACATTCGAGAAATACGCTGGGGAATGCGGTTTGTGTAACGCCGTTTGAATTGAGCATTCCTTTGCGAGCCTTGACCCGCCGCGGTGGCTCAGTGGTTAGGCGCTCGGCTACTGATCCGGAGTTCCCGGGTTCGAACGCGACCGCGGCGGCTGCGTTTTCATGGAGGAAAAACGCTAAGGCGCCCGTGTGCTGTGCGATGTCAGTGCACGTTAAAGATCCCCAGGTGGTCGAAATTATTCCGGAGCACTCCACTACGGCACCTCTCTCTTCCTTTCTTCTTTCACTCTTTCCTTTATCCTTTCCCTTACGGAGCGGTTCAGGTGTCCGACGATATGTGAGACATATACTGCGTCATTTCCTTTCCCCCAAAACCAATTATTATTATTTTGCGAGCCTAAAAGAATAATACGGGCTTTCGTGGGCAGTCAATACTGGGTCAACGGCTTCAGAGTTAACTGGAAATAAAAAGAAGTTGGTCCTTATCGATGCTTTGCCACGTTTACGACAAAGACAGCATTTCAAAATAAAAGCGAGGCTATAGAGCGAACAGAATTGATTTTTACAAAGAGAAAAAGCAAATTCACACGACGGTGACGACTGTGTAACGCGATATTCACCGATAGCTGTGTAGGTATTTAGTTTTGGCAGGCGGCTGTTCTAAACAGAGCCACCCGCGTATAAGGTTATGCGACCTAGGTTGGCCGTGACATAAGGTGGCATCAGACGACGAGACAGACGCACAGCATTAATAAAGGCCTTGACACATCCTACGCGGTGTCATGCGGGATGATAACCATATCCGGGTTGCCATAGTAACTATGGATGGTAACCATGGCAACGCATCCACTGGTTACGCCGACGGCGACGCGCAAGCCAGGGACGGGCGCCTAACAGCTCTCGCTGTAAAACTAGGAGTAGCCGCCCTCAGCGTCCCTTAGCGTTGCGCGCACAGAGGCTGAGTGGTTATACCTTTGCCAAAAGTGAAACAAGGGCAAAACAGGCCGCGTGTTTCGCGACGAAACGATCAACGTGCATTCGTTCCTCGCACGCATGAACTGGGAGCGCGCGCGTGTAATACACTATACATATACGTGGGAAAATGTACTCGCCCCCATTTTCGGTGTCTACGCTCTCGGCGGACGCTCGCACAAAACGCAGCGACCACCAAATTAGCGCGCGCACGTGCGCTATAAAGCGCAGCCCGCCACCGACACCGCATATAGCAGGAAACCGGCTCCTAATGGGCAGCTTCCGCTCAGCGCGGGCAGCCCGCTCAAGCGCTTAGCAAGCGCTTGGCGTGCACGGGTGACATATAGTATACAGGAGCGAAACCGAGCACAGGTATACATAGCCCGCCTCGACAAAAGCACGCAGCGCCGAGAAAAGCCACACCTGGCGTTGGCCGATCTCGAGCGCCATATACCGGGCCCCTCACAGTGTTTGGCTGGCGGCCTGGCTATCGTATACCGTTGATTGTCTTGACTGACCGGCCAGTCAGGGGCCTGACAGTCACTGACACCAAGGAGACCACCCTGGAATTTCTTGTTGCTGTTCTGTTGTTATTTTGAATAGCAGGAAAAGTTACATCTGTAAGGCCGCTCGGCTACTGATCCGGAGTACCCGGGCTTGAATCAGAGCGCGGCGGCAGAGTTTCGATTGAGGCGAAACGCAAAGGCGCCCGTGTGCTGTGCGATGATGTCAGTGCACGTTAAAGATCCCCAGGGGGTCGAAATTATTCCGGAGCCCTCCACTACGGCACCTCTTCCTTCTTTCACTCCCTCCTTTATTCCTTCCATACGGCGCGGTTCAGGTGTCAGCCGAGATGCGAGACAGATACTGCGCCATTTCCTCACCCCCCCCCCCCCCCCATATTGTTTTTATGGTTAAAGAGAAGATAATTTTAGAACAATTACAAGAAAATGCAACCACACGACACCAATGGAATCCAAACCGAAGAAAATGAAAATGAAAATTGGTTTTTTGGGGGAAAGGAAATGGCACAGTATCTGTCTCAAATATCGGCGGACACCTGAACCGCGCCGCAAGGGAAGGGATAAAGGAGGGAGTGAAAGAACAAAGAGGTGCCGTAGTGGAGGGCTCCGGAATAATTTGGACCACCTGGGGATCTTTAACGTGCACTGACATCGCACAGCACACGGGCGCCTTAGCGTTTCGCCTCCATCGAAACGCAGCCGCCGCGGTCGGGTTCGAACCCGGGTACTCCGGATCAGCATAGCCGAACGTCCTAACCACTGAGCCACCGCGGCGGGTCCATTCGCATGTCGCGTACGGTGGAAAAGGTAGAACATCTCTCTTCCCTTGTGTAGTACAAAAGTAAATAGGTATTGCTGCGTTGATACGCAAGCGCCCAAGGGGTACTTACTCACCGCCCATCTCCCTTTTTAGTAAATAAGTATCGATCGAACACCGGTCAATTTTTTTACCGGTAAAATGTGGTCCTTCTTATCCCGGCCGCGACGCGAACTCGCAGCTTTGCTAACTAGGCCCTCGATCGGGTGCCGCCAGCTGAAGCCCCCGAAGCGCTGCATGGTTTTACGAGAGAGAAACAACGCGAAAGCGCGGCCTCGTCTCGATTTCTTCGAAGCCGCAGGTGGGCCGGCGGCCAACGCGGTGGTGGCGATTTATATAGCAGCGATGGCTTCGCTCACGGGCACGCGCTTTAATTGTATAGCTGGGCGCGTTGCGGAGATGGCTAACGCAGATCTGGCGGACGCCGCGGCAAAGCGGAGGAAATAGATTTAGGCTAACTAGGGGGAAACTGCGGAGCCGAGAACCTAACTTTATCGGATGCCAGACGCCGGCAACTCTGCACGTGGTCCTTGGCACGGAGTGGGCCGCGAAAAAGCAACGCAGCTAGATTAGTAGCGTGGCGACAGAACAGTGGTAAACGAAAAAAAGAAAACAAGGATATAACAACGCCCCGCCGCGGTGGCTCAGTGGTTAGGGCGCTCGACTACTGATCCGGAGTTCCCGGGTTCGAACCCGACCACGGCGGCTGCGTTTTTATAGAGGAAAAACGCTAAGGCGCCCGTGTGCTGTGCGATGTCAGTGCACGTTAAAGATCCCCAGGTGGTCGAAATTATTCCGGAGCCCTCCACTACGGCACCTCTTTTTTTTCATTTCTTCTTTCACTCCCTCCTTTATCCCTTCCCTAACGGCGCGGTTCGGGTTTCCAACGATATATGAGACAGATACTGCGCCATTTCCTTTCCCCAAAAACCAATTATTATTATTATTATTAGGATATAACAACACATCCTGGAAAACAACGCAGACCATAAAAGACTGGTCAAAACTCAGCGCAGAAATAGGTGGAGCCAAGTAGCAAAGCACACCAGCTTTATACAAGATAAACCTGGTTATCACGAAGTTGAAGGGGTTCGCGACGTACCTTCGTTATAGCCCCTGTTGACCGATCTTCAAGGGAATCGTCATTCCTTCGTTACATCCGTTATTTCGTTATAAACCGTTTCGTTATAACGAGGTTCGACTGTTTACGACGGTTTGCAACTTCTTACACGCGTTGTGGGTACGCGGTGCAATTGAAACCCACGTTCGTCTGAAACGCGAGCAGACTTCCAATGCATTAGCATACCTTCGAAAGACAGGTGCACGCAGATGCCGCGCGAGGGCTCTTGAATCAATCCAGTAAGGAAACCAAAAACAAAAAAAAAAATGCGCACATGTCCCAAGGCCAGCTTCTGGAGATGCTGCCGCCGCCAGTGAACTGCGTATAGTTAGCTATCGACGACGCTTGCATGCTCCTTTTTCACGTTTTGAGAATACCTCAGCAGTTAGATAATCTGGGTGTCGCTAGTTGCGCAACAGTCGGCACACATCATCCAAGTTGCGGAGTAATTACACTGTCGGACTTCGATATACGGAGAGCTTCGCAACCAAGGTTAAAATTTCAGTATTCAACGAATTAGTAGATGTAGCTCACCGCAAGATAACGCAGCCCACGGGCGCTGTCCAGACAGGAGTCTACAGCAGGATATTGGCAAAGCTCCGTCGAAGCCGAACACGTCGGCAGGCGTCGCCGGCGCATCGCCGCAGAGCCGGAAGGCACCCCCACCAACAAGCGGGCGCAGCACATACCGTGCGAGATTACGCACACACCGAGCGCGACGACCGGCGTATACAACAACCCGGCGGAGCAGCTGGGTTTGCCCAATGCCCGCTCAAAAGACAGCTGGAATGTCCGGTTCTCTTCCGTTCGCCCCGCCAGGCCAGCGGTCGACACGCTTCGCGAGCGTAAATACAGGAAAGAGTGTGCGTTTGTATCGGGCAGGTGATGCGATGCAGGTGAGCGCGGTCGCAAGACACAGCTGATGGAAGGGCGACCCACCGCAGCCCCAGCTGCCTGATGCCTCTCCCCCCACAAGGAATCCGCCCGGGCTGGAGCTAGCGGCGCGATAAACGGACATGCTCTTCCCGCTTTCGAAAGAAAGACAGCGAGGCGTGAACCGCGTTTTCACTGCTCCTCCTGCTGCCTCACTGTTAGGTCCAGGTGCGCCGCCCGCACCTTCGACCTTTTCCTTTCACTGCTTCGCTTTTATTGTTTTCATTTCCAAGGGCCTTCCACGAGCCGCCGCAGTGGCTCATGGTTAGGTCGCCCGGCTATGCTGAGGCGGAGGACCCGGGTTCAATGCCGGCCCCGGCGGCTGTGTTTCGACGGAGGCCAAACGCAAAATGCGCCCGTGTGCTGCGCGATGTCGGTGCACATTAAAGATTCCAAGGATGTCGAAATTCACTACAGTACCTACTTCGCGCTTCCCTCTTTTACTCCATCCTTTACCCCTTTCCTCGTGGCGCCGTCGAGGTGTCCACAGTGAAGTGAGACAGTCACTGCACTGCGCCTTTACTTTTTCCCCAAAACCAATCTTAATTTTTCAAGGGGGAAAACGAAACCATGCGAGAACGCACCCCCACTGGCTCCTGTTACGAATGCTTTACTGGCTTGCTCGAAAAAACGAACAGGCACCCGAGTAAAATTACTTGCAGGGATCGAATATCCGCTTCCTTTACAACTGACTACTAACGTGAATAGGGACCGCACGCTATGTATACGTTCTAACGCGGGAAGATACGTGCGAAGCGAACACCATGCCACGTCGCTTAACGAGCGCAAAGAACGCAGTGTTGCGGGCCACATTTGTGAAGAGACCTTCAGATGTGAGCAGGCGTCGTCCAGCATTCGGGGCCTTCGCACTGTGGACGGCTCGGCCATCTTCAGCAACTGTCGGTGTGCGCGGCGCTTTCGCGAGAGGGAGGGAGGGAGAGAGGGAGAGAGGGCGGTCCGCTATCACCGACTTTTTTTAAACATCATTCTCACAAAAAAAAAAAAAGAGGGAGTCAGTGTGGTTCTTGAATAGATAATTTCCCAACGGGGATGAAGGGGAGTGAGGTGAGACCTATTTCCCGCCCTAAGTCTGCCCGTTTCAAATGTCTTTGATGCTCTACGAATGACAAGGCTATCATAAAACGCTTAAGACCTCGAGCACCCACCAAGCTCCGTCACGCTCGCACAGGTCGTCAAAACCAAAACAGACGAGGCAACGAGTGGAGAGGCGAGAAAGTGAAAACGACGGGGAGACACGCCTCTGGAAACCCTGCCTGTTACTCTCAGCGCATACAGGCGGCTGCATCTCACCACAGAAGCCACGGTCTTGCTACAAAGACGAGCGCCACGAATACGGGAAAGACTTCACACAAATCTTGGAAGTAACTCCGCAGAAAGGGGGAGAGGGGGGGGGTGGCCATTTTAGGGGCGCAACGTGGTACATGACCAGTAGCCGCAAACACTCGCTGCCGACGTTGCAGCACAATGCAGCCAGCCCGTAGCCACGCAGGTGTTGCAGGGTGCACATTAGGCTCCGACACCGCCACACAATGGACCGGGCCCCGAGAAGTTCCGGAGGGTCCTGAGTGGGAACGGAACCGAGTAGATCTCCAGCGGGGCCGCAGCGACGAGGCGAAAAACAAGAAAGGAAAAGACCTGTGAAAACTTCTTTCGCACGATCCCTCGCACCAGCGAGCAGCGGCTATACAGCTGCGGACGACGACGCCATTACGAGGAGCGCACCAAAGTGGCAGGTCTCGGTAGCGACGCGGCCCCCCGCTGGATGAAACAAGACAGCGTAAATGTAGGGTATCCAGTACGCGTAGTAAAAACCCCGCCAGCGCCGCCGCAGCTCGGCGCTGCTGTCGCGGAGTACCGAGAAAAAGACGCGGGTCCGACGAGCGGGCATGCATATTTTCCTGAGCAGAAGCAGAGGATAGACGCGGCGAAGCGCGGCTGATCAAATACGCGCGACAGCGAGGACGAGGACGGCACAGGAAGCTGAACGGCGCAATACCCCCCCCCCCCCCCCCCCCCCCGCAAAAAAAAAAAGCTCCGCTCCTCTCGCGTTCCACCACCGAGGAACACGAACGAAAAAAGGTTACATAGAGGAAAACGAGACCAGAAGAGAAGGCAGCAACGAGAACCAGATCGGACGTTCTCGACTGGATGACGCACGTCCCAGGGAGAGAAACTCGCCCGGTGTAGCGGAGGGGAGGGGGGGGGGGGGGGGGCGCTTTTTGTTTCTCCAAGCCACCGGGGCGTTTTCTTTCGGCAGCCGCCCAGAGAAGCGAGGCACGGACCCGTCTCGAACCGAGAAAGAAGGTGCCCCGTGAGACGGGGTAGGCAGAGAGATAAGAGCGGAATGTGCGAGGCGATTCCGGATTGAGGCCTGATCGGAAAAAAACAGGCATCTCCTCCTCCTCCTCCTGTTGCGCCGGTACTGCCGAGGGAGCCCGCAGGCGACCGCCCAACTGCAACAAGTGTTGTTGTTGAGGGCTTGAGCGTGCCTGCTGAATGCGCCTGTGAAGTGCATACATCATATGCACACCACAATGTTCCCCCTCTCTGTCTCGCAGAACGAGAGCGGGCGGATGTTCGCAGCCAGCAAGACGGCGCATTCTCGAGAGGGTGAAGACATTCAGGCACGCGCGTTGCGGCGTTAGCGACCGCTGGTGGCGCGTAAAAAAAAGAAAAAGAACAAAAAGGGGAGCGGGTGCGCACCCCGCTCGCGGATGGAGCTACGCTTTATAGAGTCCAGGCACGTCGCATCCAGCCTCGAGACGAGACGCTGTTCGCATAACGTACACACACAGACCCACGAGAGGTGAGGGAGGAAGCAAAGTCGCACGGCCTTCTGACCTCGCGGATACACAAGCGATAAACGATTCCCCAAAAAACGGAGACGCGCTTTCGGCGTAGCATTCGTTTATACACACATGCCAATACCGTATATATAGCACGTTATCTGAGGCGCACCGGCTTCTCTCTTTAACTGTGCGCGTAAGAGCAAACAGACAAGGACATCGCCCGAAGAGAGAGCCATTCGCCAAACCTCGCCGCATATTAAACGACGCCGGCGCGAGGACGAGACAGATTATAGAAAAATAAAAACGAATAGAACAAGGAACGAGAACAGCGCACGCTGATCCCAGCAAGCGAGCCAGCAGGGGAGAGAACACGGGCGAATGTCCCCGAGCGAACACGGCTTCCTCTGCCTGGCGCATTGACGCCGTCCGAAGTGGAGCAAGGATGGCCGACACCTCCAGCGGGCGACGATCGAGACGACAGCGGAGAGGAATGTTTGCGAGGCACGTCCGACTCGCCGGTGTATGTACACGTGGGCTGCCGCTGCTGACACAGCCGCCGGCGGCGTCCTTTTACCCGCACCTCAGTGCGTATACTGCACCCGTATAATCCCAGCGCGGCCCCGTTCTGCCAATTTATCGCCTTCTATCGGGCACCGCGATCGGCGGCAGCAGCCCGCTCCGCGCAACCGCCATAATGGAGAATGCACCACCGCTGCTCGAGGCGTGCGAACGAGGGACGGCTGCGGCTGGCCTGACTAGCTACAGGCCAACCGCTCTGGGCACGACGAGCTGGCCCATGTGCTACCGGAACCGACCTCGCGTCGTTGAGAAAGAAGCTGGGCAGGCGTAATAATGGCGTCAGTGGGCTCCCCAGAGTTCACTACACTGTGGGAAGCCGTTCTCGTCGCACGACAACGGTCGAGGTCGTCACACACTCGTGTCAAGTAATAAATACCGCCAGTCTCGGAGTCGGCATTTCAGTGGAGCCCATTACCGAGTTAGCAATATAGTCCTCTTTCGGCGCAAAGCCCGTTGTATGCGTATGTGAAGCCTAGCCTCCGCAACGCCCCTAGACCTTCCAGGAACAAAGGGTACCTCCTCAGGAGTACCTTCCGGTGGGTATACTGCCGGACGTCCAAAAGTAAAAATGCGTCTCCCACCTAAACGCTTCCACACCGCCACCTCCACCCATCAGAAGCCCAAGCAGCAGCGTAACGAAAAATCGACTTCGAAATCAAATCCAAAGACGCAATGGGAAGGTGAGGAATGTAATAAGCGAAATCTACAACGACCACTACTGTTAACACAGATTTGTCGCATCACATCGTATGATCGACAGCGTGTTTTTTTTTTTGTTACCCCTTAACCATTTGCATGAGGCCCACAGGTCTCTCTCGCGCTGACGAAAGTACCCGTCTTAAATAAGAAAAAGAGTTGGTACCTTCAGTTCGCGGATGCAACACCGGGGAGAAAACTTGCGACGAGAGACAGCACAGGCAATCGACTCGCGTCTTGCTCTACCGTCTACAGTTTTGCTGTCACAGCAGCCTCTGTCCAATCTCTGAAAAAAAGATGCATGCAGGATCGGCTCGCAAGCAAATGCGTCATGCAGTTCCCCTATCTCCCGATAACAATGAGGGCGTTCTTTTTTTTTTGCCGAAAGGGGGAGGGTGCAGTGTAGTTTCATGTCCAAGGAGAAGGGGCGGCGGCGACTGACCAACGACAGCGCTGACCAACGAAAGAATTAGGGGTGAGGTTGGTGTCGGTTGGGGACTGAACACACCACAGGCGACAAAATGACTCGAATGAACCAGCGACGAGCACGTTCCTCCGCGTAATGCTCGAACAAGCTCCCGACGAACACAGCTGTAAGTTGTATACAGTGATCGCTTTCTTCCATTAATCACCAACGTCTGCATGATCGTAGACACAAAGGAAAACTATACAGCTAGCTGTCTCAGAACCTTCGCAGTTGAAGAAAAAGTTGCCCTAGTGTTTAGATGCACTCGGATGAATGTCACCGAGTAATTGATGCCTTCGATAACATCTACTACAAAAAGAGGGATTCCCCAAAAATGCGTTAAATTAAGATCGCTCATCTGCATGCGATAACAAGCCTGGGACGACGATAAAGTGCTTCTCTCCAGTGACATAACAACTTAACAACCGACGGCGAAAATAACACCTTCCTACTTAATAAAAAGTACACCCGAAGCGAACGGAGCGAGACGCAACGTTTCCTGACACCACAGTTTCCTCGTCAACAGCGCCGGGCGCACAGCGTTGCCAGGAGCCGATAGATAAAAACAGACCAATGCAACGGCGCGTCCTTGGTTCTTCGGCCTACGCATAAGCGCGCACTACCGGACCGACCAGGAGACAGAGAAAAAAATAAGAAGGTAAATGAATAAAATAAAAAGAAAAAGAGGCACGAACGCGGCCTCTTCTCGAGGGCAACTTCAAGTGCACGCCAGGAGCGATCGACACATCCGCCATTGCGCGCACTCACCCGTGTAAACCGCTCAACGCCTGCGTCACACACGAGTTCGGGGAAACACGACCCCAACGAGCCACGCCGAGAACCGCAAGGAAGAACGCCAGGCAGTGAGGCGCATACCAAGCCCCATCGCAGCTAGCGCACAAGGCACGCGAATGTACGCAGCGGTTGTGAAATAGACATTTCAAACAACGAGCCAGTTTCAATTTCAGCGTACCCGAATGAAGAACGCATTCCAGTCGTATAAGCTCTGGTGTTACGGGGCACAACGAGGACCACTGTAACCAAGCGGTTCAGATGAGGGCGTCTATTAGGGCAGCCGGGACCGCTCAGAACCGCTAACACGAGCGGCCATATATACGCTCAGGAGGCACATATGTTAAAGCGAGCTGCACAGCATGGTTTTGGAGCCTTGCTTAGTTCTGTCAGAATGGCTTCAAAGGAAACGAGTTGTTATGCCGTAACAGTTATCCGTGTCCCTCAATCGACCAGCCGCGGTGTCACAATAGCTACGGCGTATTCGCTCAGAGCACGAGGTCGCGGGTTCGGTTTCCGGTTGCGGCGCTTGTTATCAGAAACGAACGGAGATCGAAATTAATCACGAGTCCTCCGTTACGGTGTGCCTCAAATCACGCGTTAAAGAATAATTGAAGCCTGTGGCGGTTAGCCCCTGATTTACGCGCTGAATTCACGAGCTAAAGTGTTTCACCCGGTCAAGCAGTGGCACCGCGGACGCCGCAGGCAGCAGCAGCAGCAGCAGCTTCGCGTGACGGGATACACCACACATTCGAGCGAGCGGGGCCCAAGAAGCTGCATAACATTAGAAAACCAAGCCGGGACCGCGCTCTTAGTTGGCCCCCCGTCTGTTCTCAATGGCTATGCGGAGCGAGCGCAAGCATTAATCAACCGCGACGTTTTCAAGGAGCCCGCGCACGTGTCCTTGACTGGCAGGCGACAAGCTCGACAAAAAGGAACGAAAGACTGGCCGATAGGAACAGCAAACAGGAGCGGCACGCTCCTTCATCAGTGGCCGTTTGTCAGAGCTGCTGAGCCAAACGCGAGCAAATAAGCACTTGCACTGCAGGCGCGCCTGACTCGATTAGCGCCACAAAGCCTTCGGTGACCTCTGAAGAGAAAAAGGAAACTATAGAGGGTAAGGGTGACCGCAGTTCTTGAGGCGAGAGACCGGAGGTTGGTCAAGGGGGTCCGGGTCGCAAATCACTGCCTTTTGTATTCTGCGAAGACCGCGCCGGAACAGGCGTGAGATTTCCAAGAAAAGCGGAGTTAAGTACGAGCCGGTCCTGTTCCCCAAGGCACGCAGCCTGACGCACTAATTCGGCCTCCGTACGACGACTCGCCGACGGTGGTTTCCGTTCCCTTTTTCCTGCGAACCATATAGCCTGACTGTGGCGCACAAATTGCCACGTCGAAGCAGTATCGCCTTCGGGCAACATTCTTGGACGCAGTCGTCGCGCCGGCTATCAGCAGTGAATTCAGTAAATGACGTAGCATGCAGTGCCACATTACTTCGAGGCTCTACACGCAGCATCACAGGGAGCACCACAGAACACGCAACGATCCAGTGTCCGACTCTGTATCGGGCATGCGCAGTGCGCATGGCGTTAGCATGGCTTACTAGACACCTTTAGCATACCGTGTTGTCGTTACCGATACTGGAGAATAGGGAGCCGGCGCGCAGCCAATGCGCATGCGCAAATCGCCTTGACAGCGCCAGATGGCGCCAGGTGCCCGGCGTGCGCGCGCGCCTGCAGCATCGGGACCAATCAGCGCGTGCTCAACGGCGGGGGGCGGGGTCTCGGTGCTCCGGTAACGGTATGCTAAAGGTGTCTGCTATCACATCCCCCCCCCCCCTCAATAAATGCCACGCCCAGACATAAACTCCTGTCCTGACCAGCATGATGTCGACTGCCTTCGATACGATCTGATACAGACGCCCCGTGCGTCCGAATGACTCACGTTGGCCGTGTTCCCACTCGATAGCGCTGCAAATTAGTTCAGAACACGGCCAAACCACATTCAATGCGATTCGCGCACTGTTTTTCTATCGCATTGCGTGAGCAGGGCAAATTTATTTGCTTCACAAGCTGTCAGCACCCAGTTGGGTGCGCACACTTGTTATCTGAATACATTCATTGAAACCGCGCGAACGGCAAAGGACGAGGAATGAAACCGACAGGACGGAGCGCGGAATACAATATGGATATGCATTCAACTACGAAGCCACCAAATATAGCCCGCCTTTCCCTGTTATGTAGTACACCCCCCGTCAAAAGTACACAGCCCAAGGGGGTTGCTGTCGAGGCCTTCAGCCTGCCTGGTTATGCATCCTCAGCGACCGTAATCTCTCGAACGATACATGGCTTCGAGTCCTCAATCCTCCCAGGCTTTGAACTGTAGGAAGCTCCTCTAAACAGCCAACCCCTTGGGCTGTATACTTTTGATGGGGACTGTACATTTGGTCTTTGGGTTGACCGTGGCACAGATATATCACCTTGGTCTTTACTCACAACCACGTCGACTGCTGTATTCAAATTATTTTCTTCATTCAAGATTATCATCGATGAAATTAGCCCGAGCTAAAATTTACGCTGCAATCGCCGTTATTTACATACTTTTCGTGACAACTTTTATACCAAATTGATTTTCGAACAACCGCTTCCTCGTCAGTTTTAAGTGTCATCACTCAGTTCTAAGCATGGGCCCCCTTATGCTTTGGAGACGTCTGTCCTGCCCTGCCACGCGCCGCTTACAATAACTCCTCACAGTTGTAACCCTGCGCTCGGCCTGCATGCTCGACTCGTCCCTTCGACGTGCATTGCAGCTTGTGTACAAAACACAAAATAAGTCTCGCTTCCAACACTACCATTTATAACACCGCATACTTTCAAGGAAGCTGCGTTAAGGCCACAACTGCGCCTCTATACTCCGCGCTCCAAGGAAACGGGCGAAATTCGCGAGCAAACAAGATAGAACACCGCCTGCGTTGCTGACACGATTCCTTGGGAAGCTCGCCGTGCGCCTGACCTTTGAACCGCTGACGTTAGTTTGGAAATAAACGAAATATCTATTGCCGAAAAATTTGTATTTCAAATAGAATGTTCTTTCCAGCCACTCGATTCACACTATAGTGAAGGTGATGACGTCGGGTTGCCATACGGATTCCGTGATCGTCGGCTCGAAGTGGGTGGCGGTATGGTATATATAGCCTCGTAGATTTGCACCGAAAAAAAAAAAAACCGCCACCGTTCCCTTGTACAAATGGCCTGTGAGAGCTAGCGATACATTTTTTATTTTTATTTTTTGGAGGGGGGGGGGGGTTCTTTCTTATAGAATCTCAATTCTCAGTGAAATTAGAGTCTTCGTCATCAGAACGCCGTAATCAATCGATGCAGACCGAATCCAGTTTGTCCTCAGAGTCCCTTTAACGAACCTCACCGGCATATGGACACAGGCGCGCGAGAAGTGCATTATGTATACGCACGCACTCGGGGACAGCTGACACCCATATAGGCGTATTCTTGTTTAGAGTGCATAGTTTACCCAGGGACTTGATACACGAAAGAAGACCTGCCACATGGTGCGACAGCAGAGGAGTGTATACACAGCTGCGAGCTCGCGCAAACGCTCCAGTCGTGGAAAAGTCGAGGGCGCAGACCGCGCCCGACTCGAAGCAAACTTCCACAGACTTGCTCTCGGCACAACGCTGCACAGGAAGCCATAAAATTAAATAATAAAGCCCCCGCCTTTTTTTTTTCCGGCGGCGTATGCAGAGCACGCGGAGCAGCGATCCGTGAGAAAGTTTACGAAACATGGCGTAACATAATGTGCACGGTATGCAGTAGATGCAGGCCGCGCGCGCAGAGCGGTTCAGCGGCGGCAACGAGGTTTTTAGTGGCAGCGACAGCGAGGAACGTTCCCAGGGTTCTCGAGTCACAACCGCTAACTACGCTGAAATCCCTTCTATTCTACAGGGGGTACCAAACACGCGGGCCGCATTTCAGCCATTCCGCCCGACGAACCTCGCTCGTTACGCCCCCTCCCCCGTTTCTTTTTATCTCTAGTAGTATACAGTCGTAGACAATCACTCGACGCCGTCTTCTTCAATAGTTCTCTTTTCACGAGAGCGTCCTGGCAACTTTGAACAAGACAAAAAAGTAAATAAATGACAAATTCTGATTCATGATCAGTGGAACTCGTTCGCCGGAGCTTTCAACTTACTTGCTTTGGTTTTATATTTGCTTGGATTTATTTTCTCTACTCCTGTTTACTTTTATGCGTTGCATATTGCAAGCACTCAGTTCAGCCCTTGGGCGCGGCCGGGCAGCCACCAAACCACGTGACGTGACGTCACGACAGCCGGAGGAAAAGCTGGGCCCCAACTCGCGCGGTCGCAGCCACCACCTGACTCCCGCTCCTCCCGCTAGGGGCGCTGCGCCGGCGCGTGGCGTCACGGAGGAAAAGCTGGGCACCAACTCGCGCGGTCGCAGCCACCACCTGACTCCCGCTCCTCCCGCTAGGGGCGCTGCGCCGGCGCGTGACGTCACGGAGGAAAAGCTGGGCCCCAACTGGCGCGGTCGCGCGCGGCCGCAGCCACCACCTGACTCCCGCTCCTCCCGCTAGGGGCGCTGCGCTACGATTGACGTTAGGGAGCCTACATGTCGCGCCCCCTCCCGGCTTAGGGTAATGACTTCCTTTGACACAGCACATGCCGCCTCCCGCTAAGACCCATGTTGCCAGCGCGTGTGTTGTCATGGTTACGGGAAGACGCCGCGCCATCTTGTTCCCCGCCGTGCATAGGCGCGCATTAGCTGCTGCAGCAGTTGCGTCTTCGTTCATCGTTGAGTGGGACAGTCATATGTTGTCGGTTGTTGCACTAAGTGCGCCAGGAAGCTTACGCAGCAGCAATGCCCGGGTGTTGCGTTCCGCAGTGCTCGAACCACTGCAGGAAGGGCACACGGATGTTTCGTTTCCCGGCTGACTCCAACCGAAGAAAACGTTGGCTGGCACAAGTAAAGCGAGACTGCTGGGAACCCACTGCTGCTTCTCGCATATGTTCTGTGAGTACCGTACCTTTTTCTCTTTTGTTACCTCTCGCTTGTTATGTTTGGTGTACTGTGCTTCACGTTTACGATAATTAAACCACGGCCGCCTCGAACGGCGTGCGCGGCGTGGGTTTGATAACAGGCTACGCATTGCGGGCGTGGGTGCAATCTTCTCGTTAGTTTTTAGATGCGCTGGCGGCGTGTCTCGAGCACCAAGGGCGAGAAGCAACGGTTCGCATTCGCCCTCGCTGACTGTAATTCTCACGCGAGTGCACTCACGATATATTGGCGCCCGCTTCCTTGTTTGCGCTGTAATACATGCGCCAAGACTCATGTCAGAGAACATGACTGAGGTAGTGAAAATAAATTTCTACATCTCTCTGACATTGTACGCGTTCGCTGTTTCGTGAGCGCTGTGGTCGGAGGAACTTATTTTCAGTCAGGTCTGGTTATCTAGGCACCGTTCTGCTGTACGACGCTATTCGGTAGAAAAAGATTGGAAACCCAAGATCAGACTAAAAGAACACATTTTGTATATGCCCGGTTACTGGCATGCATATGAAGCCTTTAGGAAGCCCTTATCCAGTTTTTTTAGCTTGGCACTATAGCCTGGTAAAAGACAGCATGTGAAAACATTACAGCAGGTAGAAACAGCTCTGTAGTTGTAACGCTAGTCAC
This sequence comes from Amblyomma americanum, assembly GCF_052857255.1. NCBI lineage: Eukaryota > Metazoa > Arthropoda > Arachnida > Ixodida > Ixodidae > Amblyomma > Amblyomma americanum. The sequence continues at coordinate 14,754,176 of NC_135498.1, read as the reverse complement.
GTTCCGGTTTGCAGCATTTGTCACAGTTATGTGCAGGTATGAATATACTTCTTGATGCTTGTGAAGTACTTGCTGCCATTCATTTCAGGCACATTTTGAAGAAACAAGTTTCGAGCAAAACAGACAGGATGGCTTAAAGAAGCTAAGGCCAGATGCGGTTCCCACACTTTTTACTTATCGAGGTAAGCTTCTAATTTTGATCCATCTCTTAAATACAACTCTGCCTCATTCATATGAAATGTTTGCAAAGAAATTTGTCTACACGTATACGGTAGTGCTGTGGTTGCTTTGTGCAAGCTCAAAAATGTGCGCTCATCTGCTTTTAGAAGGCTGCAAAGAAAGGTTCATCACCATCAGCATTTCAAGGTCCATAGCAGGACGAAGCCTATCCTACTGACTTCCCTTTAACCGGTTCCTGTGCCATCTGTGGCCACATTATCCACACAAACTTCTTGGTCTATTGATATGGCTTTTATATCCAAGCACTCCTACAGCGCATGTTTGCATCAGCATCTAGATCCCTAGCTAGAAATTTGTTGGGATCCATGCAATTCATTTCTTGTAAAACTAAATCGCGGGCATAAAAAAATATGTATATTGCACGTTATTGTAGGATCATGCATTCGAACAGCACCTTCAAACATAAAATCACCTTAAGCCGTGTTTTAACGGCTTCTGCATTACCTCTGGCTCATTTTTCACTGTAGATTGAAAAAAAAATGAATGAATGACAATTGAAATCTTCCGTGTAAGCCATAAAGGTATAAAGTATGGCACTAAACAAAACTTTTGCCACCTAACTCTCTGCCTACCCCTACTATATTTGCTTTTCTTGAACACCCACTGCTTCCCTAAGGGACTACTGTTTATCTTCTCTACACATTGAATGCACTCATATATATGATACTAAGATCCAAAACGTAACACACAGATATAGCCTTGTATTCAAAGAGCACAAGGCCACCTATAGTGTGTTTATACTTTGTATAGCATCGTTTTTTCTTTATAATTCACCCGACGCCTGCGAGAAAGGGGGCGTCTAGAATCAAACAAATATCCTAAAGCAGACTGCATACTGTGCTGTCTCATTTGTTCTATGTCACCTGGCACAGAAGCTAAAATGGCAAAATTCAGGACGATTAGTAATTCTAGTTGCATCAATGGTACCTCAGCTGCTAACACAACCTGCTGTTGAGCACAATTTTGCACGACTGAATCATTGCCAGTTGTAGCATGCTTTCCGACGCTGTTAAATATGCACTGGCGGTAAGAAATCTAAAGCCCCCCAGTACAGCTTTGGGATCTTAAAACCCAACTGATATTACTACTCCTGAAGTTTATTTGGAAGTTTTATGCAGGTACTAGGTTGCTCTTCTGTAAATGCAGAATTTCTGCAGTTCTTGAGTGTAGTGCTACCCTATTGACTGATTTTTTTATTTCAGCCATCCCGAAACACCGGAACCCTCCGAAGAAGCGGTCTTGCTTTCGTCCGGCCACGCCAACGCAAAGCCCAGTACTTGACCCCACCGGAAATGAACCATGTGGTAGTGCTGCTCTAGAGCCTGTCTTCGCATCAACAGCCGAACAAACACAAGACTCGGCTGTGAGTGACAGCATGAGTTCCCAGGACACTGTCAGTCCACTGCAATGTGCTCAGGTACCAGGGTATGATCTACCTTTAACAACCACCTTGCTGCCGCCCAAAGCTGTCGACACTGTTATCTATGCAGACAGCGTTGCCCATTCCTTTCTGAGAACAGATAAAGCCAGTGGGGAAGATTCCACTGATGCAAGTCGACTTCCTCTGCCCGCAGCTTCACCCATGGAGGCCGAATCCTTAAGCGCTGAAAGGTCACAGCGTAGTAATGAGCGATCAAGTAAAGAAATACCTCAAGCTGCATTCACACTTGGTTCAAGTACGGCTTCAACTGACTTGTCTCTTCAAAGACAGAATGCTGAGCTGAGAAAGAGAAATAAGGACTTGGCCCAAAAGTACAGAAACCTACAGAGGCTTCACGAGCAAACAAAGAGAAAACTGCGCAGTCTTGTAAAGAAGTCACAGTCGCCACAACAAAAAATGATAACAGTAAAGATAGGTTCGTTCTTCTTGGTCGTGGTGAGATTTCGTATAACTCGTATACCGGGCTCCACCACCGGGTGCCCCACCGTCCGAGACGAGACGGTATAACAGACGAGATCCGGCAAAACTTGACTGAAGGAAGGAAAACTGAAACTTTATACAGGAATTCACATATTTACAACAGAATAAACGGCAAGCATGATTACATGGAACTGGCTAAGGGAAAATCTTCCCTCCTTGGCATCGCCAACGATGCAAGGGATCTAAATCTAGCTCAGAACGCCTTTTCCCGGCTCCGGACCTGGTTTTAAAGACCTAGGAGACTCGCCCACCCCTTGCATCACCCAATCACAAACAACTAACACCTGATTGGTTCAAAAACTGTATGGCACGCCTTCCCGCTTCGGCAAGGTTCAAAACCCTTTCCCTAAAATGCCCAACACGAAAAGAACATCAAAATAGCTATACGAACATGGCATTCCGGGAATAGACACTCGAAATGATTGGCCCACCAGGTTTAGGTGGCACGCCCCATGCCTTCACAGTATTGCTCACACTCTCGCCCCCAGAAGAAAAAGCAAAAACAACCTCCCATTGTGCCCGCAGGCGCAATCGTTTTCCTTTGACTCTCGTCCGGCCCGCGGCTGTTCCGCACTTAGTCCTGTCATCGGACCACAGCGGGGCGCCTCTCGTGCGCATACGCGGCTTAGCTTGCCGCTGTTACGGACGAGGCGCGACAACATTCCGGGAGGGTCCAAGCGACTGGGAGTCGTCTCTCGACAGATGCTTCAAGGAGGCGCCGGCGTGTCCGCGGTGCCACTAATGCACGCGGCGGCGTCAACGAGGGATCCGCGTCTGTTGTTTACGGGGGTTAAAATGGACGTCCGCCGCCCGGGACAATTCCCCGAAACCGACGTCCCCATTAGCTCACGGCACAGGACCCCCCCGCGGAACGCAACGACAGTGTGTCGGGTGTCGGCAAGGGCGGCGGGCCGCGGCGCCGCGAGCCATCGGCGGTGGACGCGGCTGTGTTTGTTTAAGGCGAGCAGCTAAATGCTCCCGCCTCGGAAAGAGACCCCGTTTTCCCGGAATGAAACCTTCTGCGCGAGGGCAGCATCGGCCTTTCGGTCCCCGCGCAGCGTTGTGCCGCGCAGGTGCCTGACCTTCGAAGCCGAGTGGGCCCCCATTAGGGCTGTTCATCACTGCCGCAGAGACAGCAGGAACCATAATGTGCCGGAAGTGGCGAGAGTGAGTTGGGGACGCGTCCTGGCAGCCCACGGACTGGGCACGTGATCGACCTCACAGTGATTCAACGCAGCTGCCCATTCGATCCCTTCACAATAACCTTGGAACAATTACCGTTCCTCAAACACGACCAGAGAAGGGCTTTGACGGTGAAAACTACGAAGGGCCTTAAGTGGTCTGAGAAGACTATTCGAGAGGCCCTTCAAATAGAGCACGCATGTGGAACAGCAGGCTATGAATTATTAAGATCATTATCATATCCACTGCCATGCAATAGGACATTAATACGAAGGCTTCAAAATATTAAATTTTTGCCTGGAGTTCTTCATGAAGTTTTTAATGTCCTGAAATCCAAAGTAGCCACAATGCAAGACATAGAAAAAGACTGTGTGCTCTTCATGGATGAGATGGAAATCTCCCAAGGATTTGACCACGATCGCTCGCTTGATTGCTTTTTTGGGAGCACTACATTGCCGGAGTCCGCTACAGATGTTGCCAACCATGCTCTTGTGTTCATGGTTGGTGGCGTGAACACGAGATGGAAACAGGTTATCGCCTATCACTTCACAGGAAGGTCGATAGATGGCTCTATTTTGAAGGACATTGTGTTCCACTTGATTGAGCTTTGTTTTCAAATCTCGCTTAGAGTGCTTGTTGTCACAAGTGACATGGGAGCTGCCAACCGTGCAGTTTGGCGCCTGCTTGGCTTGTCCAACCACAGAAACTCACAGACTGTCTGCTGTATTCCGCACCCGCACCTCCGTGGCAGGCAACTATTCTTTATGGCTGACCCCGCCCACGTCTTGAAGAACATCCGTGCCCAACTACTCCGAGTGGGAGAATTCACTCTGGGTGAAGAAACTGTTAAGGAACAAAGTCTTCCTTCTGGCACTGTCAAGGTGGAGCATGTTGAAGCAGTGTTGAAGTATGACTGTCAAAGTGAGCTGAAGATTGCAAATAGGCTGTCGGAAATCCACATCAGCAGTGGACATTTCACTACCATGAAAATGAACATTGCTGTGCAATTGTTCCGTGAGGCTCCTGCTGCTATCCGATATTTAATCCAACAAAAAATTTTGCCCCCCGAAGCAGAGGCTACAGCGTGGTTTTTTAACCTCGTGAGCAGGTGGTACACCCTTATGTCGGCCAGACATCCGGTTGTTGCTCTGAGCGATATAGATCCTTCAAAGCATAAAGAGGCCACTGCGCTTTTGGAACTGACGTGCAGCACTTTCCGTCAAATGAAAATGGGAGCAACGGCACATTGGAAGCCTTCACAAGCTGGCCTTCTGGCATCGACCACTGTTGCTCTCAGCCTGTCGCAAGACCTCTTGGACAACCAAAGCTACAAGTATGTGCTTCTTGGCCGGCTCGTACAAGATTGTCTCGAAAACATATTCTCTGTGTTGAGACTCAAGAAGCCGGTCCCTAGTGCATACGACGTTAAGTGTGCACTGAAGCTGATTTGTGTTGGACAGTTCATGCACACACCTACAAATTCTAGCTACGAGGTTGATGACAGCTTGCATCTAGCTGACCTCCTTGACCCAACTATCCAGAGACATGAAGGACAAAACCAAGAGCCTGAAGAGCTAGAAAACCTGTTTGTGTGTGCTCTCACAGAAGCAGAATGTGACATTCTTGCTTATCTAGGAGGATTCCTGGTCAAGTCTGTCATGAAGTCCATTGGTAACTGTAGTGACTGCAAAAATGCCCTTGTTGGAGATGCTACAAATCAGTATAGCAATCTTATTAAGCTTAAAGAGTACGTGAAAAATTCTGAGAACCTCATTTATCCAACGCAAGCAGTGATTAATGTCCTTATAGAATGTGAGGAGCAGTTTAAGACTTTTGCAGATATGAAGGAAATCATGGTGCTCAAAACCCCATTTGCTAGCATTCTGAATGCCCTGTGCAAGGCTGTCAAGTTGAACTTAGGTTGCTGTGAAACACATCATGCTCAGGCAGGGAAGGTCCTCCTGACAAAATATGTGAGGACAAGACTGAGGATCCATCTACGACAGCAGCATGCACAGAGGGTGGATGGAATGTCTAGCAAAACATGTGCCGCAACAAACCTGGTCTGAACTCTGAGAAGGATGGTAACATCATATGCTTAGATGCTTGCAGTCAGCTAGTTAATGATTTGGCCTTGCTTTCGTTGTTTTTCTATAGTTTGACACAACTCAAGAAAATAGGGGAGATGTCCTTAAAGAATTCTATCCAGCCAATGGCGCCAACCGATTTTCATGACACCATGTTTAATGCTGGGAAGTTGCATCGCTGGGAGTGGCAGATGAACGGCAGTTAACCGTGGCTTAATCGGATTGACCGCGTTGTCATGAAAATCGGTCACTGCTATTGGCTGGAGGGAAACGGTCGGGGGGCATCTGCCACTACTTCCTTGGGTTGTACCCGAATATAGCACTCTTGACACTTTCACTGTGTATGTCGTGTGTACTTTGCTCGCCTGTAAATTGTTCACGTCTTTCAGCATATTTTTATGTCACCTCTCTGTAGCAAGCTGTTGCTTGCAGATTGTGTGCACTAACCAATGAAGCTGCTTTGCTTCAGTCAGCATTTGGAAATAGCAAACTGATTTACAGTGCGTGCCACTAGTGTGTTCATCAAAGGTGAAGTTTTTAGGAGCAAGTGTTGGAACTAGATGCAAATGTGTAAACCACTGTTTCAAGTCTTTTGTGAAGTGCGTAACAGTCTTATTTTTGTGGCTGGAGCATCACTACCATGCCTTGCATTATTTAGGGGCTGTAAAACATACGCTCCCACAGAGTTGCTGTGGTGTTTCTCATTATCATTTGAGTTGTTTGCATTACTAGTCCTGCTAATTTAGCCCATTTATTGTGTCCTCTGTACTGCACTCATGCAATTTGTTCATGGCTATCAGTATATTTTGTTTTATGTAGAAGTGTTCATTGAGCAACGAAGCTGCTTTACTTCGGTCAATGTTTAAAAATAATAAGCCTGTTTGCAATTACACCATCAGTGTGCGCACCAGATATGTTTTACAGGAGTGACTGATATGTGTACAAAAATTTCACTGGTTTCACAGATGCTGATAATGGAAGAATGTAATTTCATATGCACTTTAGCTGGCTGCGGATGCTTATATATTCTGTCAGTTTGCTTGAGAAAGAATATGAGCACCTCCCCTTTAATTGACAGTTGCCAGAAGTGTGTCGGCAATAAAAGAAGCTTCTTGAATGTTTACACGAAGGCGTCTGAAAATGTCATTTGGTTTCTTGATTTTAGGTTTTCTCACTTGTCCCATTGTTTGTATTGCTCCTCTTTCTGTGATTCCATTCCAGCAAGTCTCATGTTACACTCTGAACATTTGAGCCTCCTACTGAACACCCTGTGTAAGTTAGTTTCTCAGCACACGTGGAAAAATGGTAGGCAATGTGAAATGAAGCACTGCTTTAATGTTAACTCAATGGCAATCTGTACAAAACTAAGACGCTTACAACACTCGATCTTAATTTGTTAACATCAGCCTCAAGATTCCCTAAATTTTTTTAAGTATGTTTATGCCTTTTGCTGAAGCTACAGTGTGCTAGTATGGGGTTGCATAGCTCATTGCGTAGAGCATGTGTAATTGCTCACAGAAGAGCAAAATGCACAAACTAATGGTACATTGCACACGCAAATGCCATTGTGATGTCGGTAATAGAACTACTGGGGCACTTAAGTCTCTTCCCGTGCTGTGAATGCATAAGCATTAGGTGCTACTGTTTTGCTTCTGTCGCGTGGTTTTATTTTGAACCTACATAGACCAGCGTTAGCTCGGTTTACCGTTACATTTTCGATTCTACTCATCGAGACCTTTCAAGGATATATGACGATGCTATAGCATTAGGTTCAATTTTAAATCAAATAAATAATTAATGGTAATTAAGACCTGCGATTACTCCGGTGGAATTATACTCGACATAAGCTATCCAACGATATATAGCTTGATGATGGAGCATAACGATTGATTTTTAATCACGGTTATCTAATTAATGGTCGGTAAGACAAGATTAGTTCAGTGCAATTGTACTCAACATAAGCTACCCAGCGACTTAGTGATGTAGCGTAAATTTCAATTACATTACAATTCACTAATTACCGGTAATTAATTGAGACCTACAATTAGTCCGGTGCAATTATACTCGACATAAGCTATCCAACGATAGAACACTTGCGGCGATTATGCCCGACATAAGCTACACAGCCACTACGGCCACATTCTGTACAGGCCGCGCATGAACCAAGTAATTGATAAGCATTAAAAAGTGGGCCTGCGTAATCTTTTGATTACCGTCATAACATTAAATTCTGAACGCCCAACACCTAAGCTCGGTTAGTGCTCATCGTGAGGAGGAACCCTTTTTACGTAATCGATAAGCGCTGCTTTTTGGCGTGATGACGCGCGCAGAGGAGAGACCCGTTCGGAGTGTAATGCACCGTCGCTGAGAACTGCTCTATGTCGTCGGAACGGCGTCATCTGTTGGTACTAACTTCGAAAGAAACGCCGATAAACTAGAATATAAACTAATGTTGTAGATCGCCCCAGCGACCGCGCCACTGAAAGCCGGGGATGCTCTCTTCAAGGGGACCAACATGGCTGCCCGTCATGTTTAGCGGCCGTTTTCGGCAACACTGGGAGAGATGTCACCACCCTAAGCCAGGCGGCAGGCGGCATGTATGTAGGCTCCCTAATTGACGTCACGGCATATGTATAAAAGAGCTGCGCTCCTTCGCCGGGACTGTCACACGGGCATTTCGAGGGCCCCCGAACCGATAGTCTATCGACTCAAAGGCGATCGAGCGCTGCTACACGGGCAGTTTCAATGGCGATCGAGTCAATAGCCTATCGAGTCAACGGAGCAGCACGGAACTCCATCGAGATATGCAACGCATACTTGGCTTAACCAAGCTAAGCCTGGCCATTTTTCCCTAGATGCCTTTTTTTCTCCTCTCAGGGCACTTGTCCGAGGAACAGACAAATTTGTCAATGCGCGGTAAGATTAGTTAGATGCACGCTAAGGGAGGTAGTACGTCGTCGCAACGCAGCATTTTGCGCTGCTGGCGTCGCCGGGAAGACTGAAAACCCCACAATACCAAAGTGAAGGCGGTTAAAAGAAGCTGAATCCCAGCAAAGAATAACGTACAATACGACAAGTTCTTCGCTTCCCAATAGCCTGCGCACAAAGCGGGTGCTTCGGAAGAGACGGTCCAAGCAGCCCCTCTCTCGTACACGCCATGCTATGCGTACATCGAAGCCTATCGTGTATAAGCGCGGCCCGATCCCTCATTGGCAGAGCCTCTCCTGCGCGCCGCACTGAGCTCAATGACGCCTCCACGGCACCCAATAGTCCACAATGAGGACGGAACAGAAGCGGCTGATCAACGCCGCCGCATTCGAGACATCCTGACGAGGGTCGAAAAGGCCGGGCGCGGCCATTCTTTGCTTTATCATATCTTGTCAGCCTTTTTTTTTTCTATTGCCGCCACACGAGCGCTGCCGCCGCGACCAGGAAGGAATCCCAACAGGCATTTCTCCCTCCTCCTCGCAAGGATCGAACACGCGCTATGTGAACAGGAGAGAGGGAGAAAGAGATACCGACGGGACCACGCCACTTGGGCGACGACGTTTCGCGTGCCCGGACGAGACGCCGCCGCTTCTTCTTGGGCCAGCCGCGGATCGGTCACGACTGGGAGAGTCCGGTCACGCGTCCGGTAGCACGGGTCGGCCGGCCGGCCTGCCTGCCTGCCTCCAGCAGCGCCTCGGTCCCCGCACTCCCGCCTCGACGTCGCCGCCTATCTCTTCCATCTCTGTTCTATCATCGGCCGCTCGCGCGCGAGCTCAAAGGCAGACCTCGACAAATTGGGAGCCACACACCGGGGTGGCCAAATTGACGTCGGCGCCGACACCCACTGACGCTCCGAGGAGACGCGTTGTGGTCTGCACGAGGTGGGGTGAGAGATACCGCTTTCCAAGCATTCCGCCATAGAGAAAGCAGAACAGGGGAAAACCTGTACCCATTGGAAGACCGGTGGGTACTCGGCGGCACTGGGGATCGAACCTCCCGCATACGAGGAGGATGCTCAAACCACGAGGCTACCGCTGCGGTGGACACGAAAAGCCGCGGGTGCATGTTGGCCCCTGGACAGCAACGCTTGTTCAGTTTCGGGAAACAATGGACTGGTGGCGCCAAACATTGGCCACAGATGTTCGGTGGAGCTGTGCCCAGCACCGAGTCTCACAGTGTCAATTTTCACAACCTGCGCATACATCCTTGCAAAGCGATCGATTCGCTTGGAAACTGCTACTGCTACGCCGACGTCTCCACACTGGCGGCATTCATTAACGAATTATGTCTACATTCAACACGTTAACAGGTTAAGGTTACAACAGGTTAAGGTAAAACGATGAAGTACTTGATTTCTGTTCGCTGACACCGCAGAAGTGAAACTTCTACAGCAGTCCGGCACGATGGAAAACGGAGCTAGAGCGTCAACTTTTTAGTCCAAAGTTCAAAAGGTAACGTAAAGTACTACCTCAACAAGCTATCTGGCATTCTTGCAACCGCCTGCCTGAGCAACCGCCCGCGACCAACCATTAGTTTAACTGCCTCCTGCCACGGTGACCAGGATGTGATGGCGTCATCAGGTCACGTGACAAAGGTGGCAAGTGGCCCACGTACGTTTTCACTCGCGCCACCGCCGACAATTTTCTGCAGAACGGGAGGGAGCCTTAACGCTATCGCGTCACGAAACCACGAATGGTTTAGTCCAAATCATTCAAGGCGAGCCACCAGGCGAAATGAATCGTACACCTCACCGAATCCGTCCGCGCACTTTCTCAAACCTCTGTGGATTAAATATTGCCCGGCTTGGTCCGGGACTCAACCGGGCTCATCTACAAAACGCACCAAGAAACATTCGCCTACGGATGAATTAAATGGACCCCGCCTTCCACCATTCCCCTGCAGGCGCACCGCGCTAACACGAAAAGGCCGCGCAGAGCCGAGAGCACGCGTCAGGGCCGTGCCTCCTCGAGCAGCGTTACGGCGCGCGCGCCAAGGCGATTAGCGCACGCAGTGCGAAAAGGCAAGACGGAAACCACGCCTTCGGCCGCCGCTGGTTCTTCGAAACGCGAGGCCTTCCTCCTCCCCTCGAGGCAAGGTCGCTCGGCCGGGCCCCGGGAAGCCAAGGCCACGGCCCGCTGCAAGCCCGACAGCTGGGGTGCTGCACAGCAGCTGCCCACCGGACGGGTCCCGCTGCTGCGCCCTGACCGCCAACGAGGGCACCGACGTCCAGCAGCTGAGAGGGAGGAGGAACAACGACCGGTGTCTCTTAACAAAGTCCCTCCGCTGTGTTTACAAGCGCACTCCCCGTGTGGGAAGAAGGCGCGGCGCTCTCAGATCTGCTTTCCCGGCTTATGACGGAAAATCGTGACTGTTTTACCGATAACGGGATAAACGAAAGCCGTGCCGGAAGAACTTGCTCGACTGAAACCCACAACGAAGGCAGGAAAAGAAAAATAAATGTAAAAGCTCCCAGACTTCATTGCCCTCTACCGGGGCGAACTGTCATTTTATCGCCCGCTGCCTCCGAACAAACTTATCTCCGGTCGTGGCCCTCTTGGCTATCCTACACTGAGGGAGGGGAGAAGAAAGGAGAGGAGCATAACGAGAAGCTGCAAGTCGTGCCGTAAGGGTGGTGTTACAGCGATTGACACCGCACAAGGGTCTTCCGGAATGCTCAAACGTGAAGCCAATTTCTCTGGACTTCCACTGACTGCTCCAAGCTGTCAAGTGATCCGCCTTCGCGCTGGCCCTGCGGGTACGGCTAAGGTTCCTAAGCTGATGTAGGGACTTTGGTTACAGTGACGGATGGACCGTCGTCCCAAATTCGACACCCAAAGCAGTAGGCCCCGCTCGTCTTCAACAAAGAATTAAGCTTTCGAGGCGTCTAACTGGCTTCCACGCATGACAACCATTAGGCCGTCGTCGTGTATGTTCCTCCCAAAATGCCACCACGTGTCGCAGCGGGGGAGTCCAGGAAACAGGAACCCGCTGGTGTCCCGGAGTTCGGCAGCCGGTGCAACAAGAGAAAGATCCCGTCCAGACGCAGCACGCCGACGTCCAACATAACGAGCCACACCAGCAGCACAAGGGGCCCCAGATGACTGGCGGAGCGCGAAAGGGGGAAGGGGCGGTCGACGCCGGAGAAGTGGCGCTGGTGCGCGCAGCTGCGGACGCCACCGAGGCAGCAGGCCAGTGTGCGAGTGGGCGTCACGCCTCGGCGCCCAGGGGCAGCCGAGCGGATAAACAAGTGCCGCAGAAGAAGAGCGCCCCTCCCCCTCTTTCGCCCCGCGGCCAACGCTGGGCTTCGTCCCCTGGAGGCGTCTCTCAGTACGCCGCGTTCGGCGAAGTCCCCCACCGGCGATCTTCTTTCTTCACGGCTTCCTTCGTCACACCACTTTCGCTCGGCGCACCCCCTTCCTTCCAGGAGAACGTGCACGGCCCACTGAGATGTACGCGACCGCCGAACAGACCAGCGCGCGCAATGGGTAGCCGACAATTTGGATCAGTGCCGGTGTCACGACACACGCGGTCGGACAATGCTTTTGGGTACGCTGCAGAGAACATGGTCGAGCGCACGACTCAACACCGCAAAAGCCGAATCATTCCTTCCACCGACACCCGCCGTGGTGGCTCAGTGGTTACGGTGCTCGGATCCGGAGTTCCCGGGTTCGAACCCGACCGCGGCGGCTGCGTTTTTATAGAGGCAAAACGCTGAGGCGCCCAGCCCGTGTGCTGTGCGATGTCAGTGCACGTTAAAGATCCCCAGGTGGTCGAAATTATTCCGGAGCCCTCCACTGCGGCACACCTCTCTTCCTTTCTTCTTTCATTCCCTCCTTTATCCCTTTCCTTACGGCGCGGTTCAGGTGTCCAACGATATATGAGACAGATACTGCGCCATTTCCTTTCCCCCAAAACCAATTATTATTATTATTATTCCTTCCGCCATGGTTATCCTCTCTTCCTGTCCCCTCACCTCTTTCATTTCATTTCTCCACTCTGCCTGCTATCCTTTATTTCCGCTGCCCCAGCTCAGGTGCTTCTGTATCGATGGCACATGCCGGGGCTAGCAAAAATATCTTCCTTCCTTTTTATTGTTATTTCGTTAAACCATTTCATCATCATCAAAAACGCAAGGCTATCGCGCGAGAATGTGACACTGAGGTGAATTTATCCGCAACAAGCTGTCTACATCTGAAAGAGAGTCGCAAAATGTCCACATGACAAACAAGGCGGGCCGGGATCCATCGTTGCGACTGACCGTTTGTCGATGGACCGGGCGCGACTTTATGCCAACTCCGCTTGTGGGGGCCTGAGTTTGGCGCATGACAGCCTTAGCTGCTTAGGCGCCACTATACCCAACACAATACAACACGCTTGTGAGGGCGTGCGGACCGCACACGAATGATTTCTGTGACCTTTTAATCGTGCACCCAACGTAGATCTAGGCGCTGCCTATAAACAAAAATAATACGCCATACAGACGTCACTAAAAGTGAGCTCTTTCGTGATGTTGTAGCGGTATTCGCGGCCATTCGTCATCAACTGCCAAGAATGGCGTCATACCGATGTCTACAGTGAAACCAGCGACGCTGCCGAACTCGAAAATATTTCACGGTTGTGAATAGTATGCAGGGCGGGGCTGTATCTTTTTTATCTTTTTTTTTGGGGGGGGGGGGGGGTACACACCGCTGTTGGAAAAGCGTTCACTAACCCATGACTGCCATAACTAAAATCTGGCAACGTTTCATCGTTGAGAGAAGTCGCACACATCGAAGTAACACGTAAGAAAAGTAGTCCGGCTCCAACTCACGTTCACGTACTTCTAGCGTAGTAACGTGCCCGAGAACTGGCGATACTTGCACGTGGCACGCAAGCCGTTCTGCGCTCTCGTCGAAGGGCCACACATAAGCGGCCATTTCGTTCCAGCTGCTACTAATAAACTTGCTCAGCCAGTAGTAGTATGTCCGAAAGAACGCACCGGTAAGCATCCGTCCTTTGTTAGCACTGAAATTCCGCTTTCTTATGCGAGACACCCCTGCTCGCTGCGAGAACGTGTTCATGCGCTCGCTTCTGTAGAGTTTCGGGAGGAAGGCGCTAAAAAGACCACATTCTCCTTGGAAGATAGGCACAAAGGAGCTACCGCCGTTGTCAAACAAGGGGAGTGATGAGTAAATAACCTGAAGAGAAAGGTACTTATTTTCGGCGCCGCTATCGTATGACGCCCTATCTTGCGCATATACGCTTTCCCACGGACACGCTGAGCGCGGGGTCAAAGCATTCAGCTGCCGCGATAATGGCCTCCCCGTATGTCTACCGTCCCTCTCAGTGTCTCCAGTAACTATAACCGCTGCTAAATAGGAAATGTAGCCAATCTGCTACATTTCCTGCAGCGGTATAAATGTCCCTGCCAGCACCACAAATACGCCCGTTCCAAAAATCTAATGCTCTTGTGACCAAGCTTCGTGTTCCCTCAGGTACCTCCGAATTTTCAGCCTATTTTATACTGCATCCGTTCATGAACATTCGGTACGGTCAGCGCCTCCCCTACGATCGTACTCAAGCAAAGATTTTCACAAAGACTGCGCTAAGGTACGCCATGAGAATACATATGATTCCGTCTAGGCTCCAGCCTATATTTGTAGCAAGAGGTAAAGAACTAACCATTAGAACAAAATCACCATAACTTGTTCTCCTTGACGGCCACAAACTCCCAAGACGATTATTTATTACACTACTGCCGAAGAACAGTGAAGAAAAAAAAAATCTTGCCCCGCATCGCTTTGCGCTCCGTTATAACCAGGTTTACGTTACCTTTAAAAATATGCCAGCACTACAAAGAATCTCGACGTTTCCCCAGTGGACCTATCCTTTCCATTGTCCGTGCCCCCCGTGTTTATGCAAATGTATTCAAACAAGAACGACTAGTTCTCGTTGTCGGACGCACAAAATGTGACCGGCTAGGACAGAGCGCATTCCCGCTGGTCTGTGCCTGTGTGCGCCCATTCTGGAACGTACCTGCGCCAACGTATGCTTCCTACACGCGATGATAGCGGCATCCGTAAATTGTGGCGGGACAGGACAAGGCCCTCCACTCGCTGGGGTCTGGCGCTTGCGTATTCTTAGCGCACAGCGTGCAGGGTAAAAGAGAAGAGACCGGACTTATTTGCATTCGTGTCAGGCCATGCGAACACGCCTATAATAATCGCGGGTATTCTTGCGCAACCAAAAGGAGATTCCTGCCGGCCAGCTCACTTCCTCATTGCGCGAGTTAGTATGTCCGTCCACAGCCGCCGCGTATACAGGTCCGAGCCACTTGAGAATCGCTTACTAAGAATACAGGGGGAAAAAAAGGCGGGGGGGGGGGGGGGGGGGAACAGGAAGGCAGAGGAAAAGAAAGCCCACGGACCAGGTGGACTCCCTGCTAATCCACTGCGCCAGAGGCACACGCATTCTAGGCTGGCTGGAGGCCAGTGACAGTCGCACAATGAGAAGGCAACATGTGGCACCCATATGCACCCCTCCACAGCATCCACAATCGCCCTGATGGCACAGCACCTGCTTTGCAGTCATTCTTGACGTTTCGCCCCGCTGTCCAGAAAAGCAGAAGAACATGCGGTTACAATTGTTTCCCGCGTGGAATGATGGATCGGCTGTCATTGAGCAAGATACCGTGCATCCTCTTCAGGCGTCGACTGCATGTGCAAAGACAGTAGCGTGGTTGGGAAAAACGGAGAAAGAGAGGCATCGCGAACGTTCCATTTGTTCTCTGCATCCTTAAGACAGAAGCTGACAACACATAAACACGTCAAACACAGCGAACAACTTGTTTCAACCCGGGTGCGCGAGGGACCGCCGGCATATACCGCCGTTGAGGGAGAAGCCCTGCGTCCGATGTGATGATCAATATTCAACGGACTACACGGTTCCCCGGCAGCCGTATGCACGAGAATCACTTCGCAGGGCTTTATCTTTGCCGGCGCCAGGGCAACGAGGCGCTTCCCAGACACCAAAGTCCACCGGACTTCCTTCCGTTCGAAGGCCAGAACAGCTGTTTTTCAAGTGCACTCAAATGTTTGCGGTGCGTGCTCCCAGCTGAGGAGCGCGGCGAAACAACACCGCTGGTGGCATTCGAAGAACCGGTTCAAAACGCGTGCAGGTGACATCACGCAACTACCGAAGAAAAAGGTAACAGGCATGAAGTGCATGATCAAACGTGCCTTCAAGTGCCCATTTGCTGAGATTCCGTAAGCGCAAGGCAAAACAATTGTTCACCTCGTCACAGTAATCAAAGCCTGTCATATCGCAGGTAAGGCCTATCGATGCGCGAAGATAAACATCCAGTGACACTGCGCGACCGATAACAAGCATGCGCGCCGAAAGCAAGATTTGATTTGCGGCGTCCGTTAACTGACCTTTTTCGACGCGTCCCTCCGGAACAACAGCTTGCTCTTCGCTGGGTTGGGCATCAGCCATGCTCCGTACTGTGCATTCCATTGTCACGCGGGTAACCACTCAGTCAGGCGTACACGGGCAAGGTGGACATGATGATGCGGAAACAAAAGAACGCCTTATGAACTCCTCACGCCAGCGGTCACAACAAACAACGTGCTGCTACCACTGCAGCATCACGCCGCATGCTTTCTCCCAACACTGCATCCCCTCCAATGTTTGGAGTGAGACGAGTGGGAGGAGTCGTCTGCCTCTCTGCTTCACGTACTCTCGCACTCAAGCTGCTTTAGCTGTGACGCTTGCCTTCGTTCTCCAATACATTGGAACTCTATGTAGTGTATAAAAACTATAGAAAAGTGATAATTTTTGCCTTTTGATGACACAAAGATAGTTTTATCTCAAGACTATATTTTGCCTAACTGTTACACGTGAGCACAGCGGTCGCAGCGGCATAAACAATAATACAACATGGCGGCGCCCACTCGATCGTAAATTCCGTGGTAACTGCTTTCCTATGCTCATGTGTGTCGCGGTCTGTTATATACACCGACATGGCGAATAATTTCTGTCGTTGTTTTGCGCGTTCCGCTCACAGTGGTTGTCTGTGCATAAGCATGCAAAAAGTGCAGCACTGTGTACGGGCGGTGCATTCCGTCACGACAAGGGAAGATCTGCTAGGGCATTTTTTTTTTTGTCCAGCGGCGAACTTACCGTGCCGCCTGCTCACCTGAATAAAAATTGTGGTCGAGCGGATTGCGGTGTTTTCCGACGCTGCGTGCGTATTGTACGTCGGCCTTGCACTACCTCCAGCGGCGTCGCTGTCGGCTTTTGTTTGCAAGGTTCAATCGTGTACGCGTGTTGCAGTGTTCGCGCCATTCGCCTCGCTTTTTTTTTTCTTCAGAATTGATCAATGCGCCACTACAGGGTCTTAGCCTGTCTTCTCCCTCCCCATCCAACGCTCCTTCGGCAGCTGCGGTCTAAGGCTACCACAAAAGCGCACTGTGCCAATATTTGTGTCTTCTCAGCGGGATGATCATGACCGTCATGACTCGGAGTACGGCCGCACTATTCTTTCTCACATGCCGCCCAAAACTGGCGAAAAGGGTCGTCCTGCTCACATTTTTCGATACTACGCCCCCGAGCTCAGCAGCCGAACGCCACAAAGCCAGCGCGGCGGGAATTATTTTGTATAAACAGTAAGCTACTACAGTACAGACCCAGCAGAGACGGCATTTCACGGACTAAAGAAATATGCAAAAGCTCCGAGATGAGGTCAGGGCTGCTTGATAGCTTCGCTCTTCATGGAACTTATCCTAATGATTCATATAGGGACAGAATAAGCCACTACAAGAGATACCAGCATTGATTGGAAGGTAGAAAGCTGCCTCTCTGCTGTAAAAGAATCCTTGCATATGATGACAGATTGCACTGTTTGGAACCTCATAAAGGAAGCATAGAGTGGAATATCATTAGGCAATACAGAATATTCGTTTATTTTGACAGACACAAGTTCTACACACAACAGGCACAAATTCTACATTTTTCTAAGTGTTTTTGTGCATGCTCTGCCAATTTCGCCTTTAACAGTGTGTAGTGCCCTTAATCAATGCGGCACCATGGCACAATCACTTTAAGTGGCTTATGAAGTTCTAACCTGGTGTTATATGAGGTTTCGTGGCCAGTACAAAAGCACCAAAAGACCTCAACATGGTGCAGAAAGTAAGTGAGGCCAGCAGTGACTATGTGGACAAGAATTTATTAGTACACCAGTAAGCAAGAAATCTGCAGCAAGAACAATCTCTCAGTTGTACGTCATGTAGCGAGGCGTAGCACTGAACTTCGCATACGACTTGATCACCTTGTTGATGGCCTCCAGGAAGTCCTTCTCAGTGGCAATCTTTCTCCTTGCTCGGATGGCAAACATGCCTGCCTCCGTGCAGACACTGCGGATTTCAGCACCTGGGAGACAATGTGAGTAGATAACTTAGAGCACTGCTTTGCACACAATTTACATATGCTGTGCAGCGCAGCTTGGACAGAGGAAAGCAGTCACATTTACATTTGAAATTAACAAAAAGGGAGATTTTTTTGTTTTATTAATGATAAAAACAAATTAAATATGTCAAATTGTAAGACTACACATAGCCTAAGCAGGTGGGGCTTAGTATGCCCCATGAGGCTTAAATAATTCCATTACCTAATACAGGACTTTCAACTCAACTCAATGTTGTTCATCCAACATAACTATGTGAACGCATCAGTTGTGGAAAAAACATACTGCATAATATCAAGCATCTTCCCATAATTTAGAGATTTTGTATCTGATTAGACAGCCAAATTGCAAGTGTAATTTATAGTAATAAAACTGTTCGCTATGTCCACATTTGGCAAGCAGTTATACTATGAATTACTGCACTTGCAATTTGGCTGTCTTATCAAATACCAAATCACATTTGGCAAACAATTATGTTTGTTAAGTTGTCCGAGTATTGTGACTGTATACAGATGCAGTAAAATCTCTGCACATGTTTCATGAGATGCCAAAAAGTATGCGTATTAACGGAACCAACTACATAAATTACAAACACTATCCCAAAATGTGTGCATTCTTTATATCTCTTCACTATGCTTCAGTAAATATACTAGTAACCTTTCCATAACAACTCACAGTTCACAGTGAGCAAATAACTACTAATCATCCAGGAAAAATGCTAGAAGCATTTTGGACAAACAGTCTCCTTCTTTAGTTTTTTGTTAATATGCATGCTGAGTAGACAATGGAAAGCATACATCAGGCCAATGCTATTTGACTACACGTGTATTCAAAAAGGGGTGCTTCGATGATCCAATTCCTTTGACCCCCGGCTACCTACCAGTGCTGTTGGGGCAAAGACGGGCCAGCAGCTCAAAACGAATGTCCCTCTCGACACTCATGGAGCGGGCGTGAATTTTGAAGATGTGTGTCCTTCCCTGAAAAGGAATAGCAGTCAGTAAAAGTGAAAACGATGCAAGGGATCATGTCTTCCACTCTTGTCAATTAGCTGCAAGTACATACAAAATAAACGAAAATGACTCATGGTAAGTTCCAGGTTATTTCCATATTAGATATTTGTACATTGCCACCTACCCCAATCCTTTCTTACTATCGCTCCCCGCTTTCTTTCCCTCTCCCTGTCCTTCTATTACCACTAGTCGCAGCTCAGGTGCTTCAGGTCGATGGCAGATGCCGCGGCTAGCAACATCTTTTCCTTCCATTGTTATTTTATTAATAATTGGCCACTAACAACAACGTTCCAGGTCCCCCTGCTTGCATGGTCAGTGGTTATTTGAGTGCAGTGTAAAAGCAAGCTGAGTAAGCACAGTTAGACTAAAATCCCTGAACAACCAAAATGAAGGTGCACAACAAACCTGGACGCAAACTAAGTTATGAACATAATAATATAATCTAATCTTTTGACCATGAAATTTTACGTGGCAAAAAAACATCTTGCAGCTGATAACAAAGCACATTTATTTATTTATTCATTTCATAGCATTCATAAGCTATGCTAACCAATAACAATAAGCTGTTGCAGGAAAACTCATGCATACCAAATTTTTTACACACACAATTCATGTACTACAGGGTCGTCCACTCTTAGATAGTCCCTGCGTGCTGCCGGCGCTCTGCGGGGCACCTCTGGCGGGCGCCAAAGAAACTATTGCGCAGGAGCAGTGAGAACTGCAGGCAGGGCTTCGTGCGTCGTCTGCTACAGTGCGCTCTGTGTTGCGATGAAGTGCGCTTCAATTCTGCAGTTCATCCGCATAACGCCGACCGCAAAAACGTTTCAGACTAAACAAAAGGCTGCTGAGAAGCTTATCAGCCTCTTTTATCCCGTTGCAACAACAGTAGCAAAGCTTTGACTATTATGTGACGCATTTTCTCCTCAGTGTCCTTATTTGTAGGTGTCAACTTAACCAGGCAAGCAGAACACATTGGTACTGTTCCAGCAATGAGATAAAAGCAGCTGATATGCTTCTTTGCAGTCTTTTGTTTAGTCAGAAACGTTTCTCTGATCGGCGTTACGCGGACGCTGTGCAACATTGAAGCCCACTTCACCGCAATACCGAGAGCATTGTAGCAGACGACGCGTGAAGCTCCGCCTGCGGTTCCCACTGCTCCTAAGCAATAGTTTCTACGGCGCCCGCCAGAGGTGCCTCGCGGAGCGCCGGCAGCACAAAGCGACATTCTAACTAAGAGTGGACGACCCTGTACAGCACAATATTGCTAACTTAGCAATATTGCTAATATTGCTGCCTCACAACGCAGGGGTCATGGGTTTGATTCCCGGTTAATTACCCCAATTTGCTTTTCAATCTAATTCATTTATGTTATATACTTGCATGTCCCAATGACATCCGAGTCATGCTGTGTGTGACCTTCTAGTGTTTTTAAATATTTTAATCACTTTTGAAATCCACCACGTAGCTGCTATCTTTTCAATCAACATAGAGGCTTTGCTCACGCTGCCGACGCTGACCAATTATCTGCAGAATGGATGCCTTACACTGTTGCGTAAAACCAGACTTCTATGCTGCAATCACTCGCGTACCTCTGATGTGTGCACAACAGCAAGCGCGACAATGAACAGATGGCCCCATCTCCGAGAACAGTCCGATCACTTAGTTTCGGTTTCACTTTTCTGAGCTTCGGATCAGCCTGCAGCGACGACAGCTTGCCCAGCCAGCATCAGCCAGCTAAACCTAACCCTTTTACCCGTTTATTTGTCCTCGAAAAGAAAACATAAAAGAAAGAGAGAAAAAATAAACTCGACCAAATGGGAAAGGTCTCCCAAAAATTTGCCTATAGGCTCTTTGGGATGCCCCTCCCCATGGCAAACTCTTGTACAAGGTCAAAGATTGGTAAGTCTAAATAGGGTGAAGCCTAAGCAACCCACCCAGCTGAGCACTGTTTCGGGCGCTGATTGGAGCGTCGCTGATGTGCCCCCATCCCACTTATTTTTTTCTCATTGCTTTGGTGCCACTGAACCATTTCCTTCGCTTCCGTCTGCATGGTTCCTCTTTATCAGTGCACCAACACTCCATGCTCATTACGTGCTGTCGCTTGTGCGGTGAAGCCTCCTCACACGCGACGGTACCGCTTATGACCGATGCAGTGCAGCAGCTCCACAACGTTGCACCGTAAAAAATGCGGGAGGTCCTCACGATTTTGAAGCAGTTCTGCTTCAATGATCCCGACAGTATGCACACAATAAAGCATTCATGGAAAAGTGAAAAATCGTAACTGCCGCACCATTCTCAGGCAGCTAATTTTAGATACAGGGTCTAGAAAACACCATGAGATAGACATAAGAATTCACTTACCTCTAAGTCGGGAAGCCCAAACTCCACCTTGCGGTCAAGTCTGCCAGGCCTCATCAGAGCCGGGTCCAGGATGTCTGGCCGATTGGTTGCCATCAGGACCTTGATGTTTCCACGAGGGTCGAAGCCATCTAACTGGTTGATCAGCTCAAGCATGGTTCGTTGCACCTCGTTGTCACCACCAGCGCCGTCGTCAAAGCGGGCACCTGTCATGGGACACATCCAGTCAGACACAGGTATCAGCACTATGCAAGATATGCAAGATGAATTATGCAATCGACACAGAACTAACAGGTAAAAAGTGTATTTTAACATCAGTGTGTCCATCATACTAGTCGTAGTAATATTGTTTGCACTGCTCTTCAGGTGTGGTCAAACTGATATGACAATCTGTCATAGGGTACAGATGTGCTCGCAACATGTAAAACAATAAGAACTGTAAAACAGTAAGAAAAAGTAAGAAATGCAGCTTAATAGAACATTGCTTAGAATTTAAATCGCCATAACAAAATATAATCAGTGAACTGCTCTCAATAGCCCCTCTTACCCGCCTTTCCAGTACAATCCTTAAAAAAAAATTTTAAGAAACATTGTTACTTAATCACAACAGCCATCATCTTTATGGTCAACCAACCATAGCACGTGGGAGCAGAGAAGAACACAGTCCCTCCTCTATCCTTCCATCAAATGTTTTTTTATCGCCTTTCTTGACACAGAAAGCCAAATAACCACCATGCTTTATGGCAGCTCAAATGAAATTATGACATCACAACTGTGTTGAAGTAGCATTACGAAACCTAAAACACAGTTGGGTCATTCCATGCCGAATGAACCAGTGTTTGCACTCGACCCTCCCCGAATTCTTCCAGAAAAGTTCCCGACTCTTTGTTACACCACAGACAGTAAATTCCCTCAATATTTTTGGCAAAAGAAAAAAATCCTGTCATGTGACAACCCTTTGAATTTTCCAGACAAATCAAAAACTAGGTCTCAATGAAGAATTTATAAAATTAGTTGTCTTTCTTTTACGCTTGAATTATTTCCTGAACCTATGCAGATTTCATTAGTGATCTGTTTTAAATTGAATAGCCTGCACTTGTTTCCACACAGGGAGCCAGCCTGTAGGCCGATGACAGCATGCTCGTCTGCATTGTGTCTTAGCATCCGACATGTGCACCTCACGAAGCAAACTAATCTTTAGAGCACCAACAATGACACCACAAGGTATCACAAGCATTTAAAGACAGGCCCTTACCTCCAATGGCATCGATCTCATCGAAAAAGATCAGGCAAGCCTTTTTGCTGCGAGCCATCTCAAACAGCTCTCGCACCATACGAGCACCCTGGAAGAAGGAAATGGATGGCAATCAGTGAGGTGTTAGTATGCGAACCTTAACATCCTGAAGTGGTATGTGGACTATGAGGGTCATCATAGTGGAGGGCTCTGAATTAATTTAGGCCCACCTGGGGTTCTTTGATGTGCGTCAAATGAAATAACAGACAACTAATACAAGTATCTCCCACAACTTTGCAAGATATCTTCAGTTACCAGGAATGATGTGCTGTATAAATGCAAGCTTACTGTTCTGTAACGTTTCAGGAGACTTTCAATGAAGGCAGCAGCTTGTCATGCAGTCCCAATTTCATACTAGGTATATTCAATAGATCCACTGGCACAGACAAGCATCTGCAGACACAGATTTTGGGTGCCAGAAAGAACAGACAATGTGTACTTGCAGCATTAGTTTTAAAATAACTATAACGTGCCGTTGTGAAGTCTTTCTAACACTCCCCATCTTACATGCATTTGCTGTGTCCGATGACCTCACTTCATCACCAAATAAAAGATACCGCCAATGGTCGATTTCCTGATAAAGGATAAAAAACACTAATATCCCTGTCACACAGGCAGTTTCAATGCACATTGAGTCAATGGACATCGAACTCAATGAGGAATGGCCAGTGCTACACAGTGGTTTCCAATGACCCTTGAACTCAATGGACATCCACTCAATGAGGGTCCACGAATGGCCATTCGAATCTTAAGGGCCACTGGGAACAACCTCACTCACCATACACTGAAAGAACAATACAAAATCTCGAAATAAACACATTTTTTTTAATTGCAAAGTTTTAGACTACATTAGTCAGTTCATAAGCTAATTTTTATTCCGTAGTCAAAATGACAGCTCCGCAGGATGTCCGGTTGTCAGATGTAAACAAACCAACGCCGTTCTTGTGCGGCACCGCGGCATTCCGCTTTGTTTCTCTTTTTGTCGCCTCATAGCGCACTTTATGACAACCGATACCAAGAAGTGCCCCACAACTGCAGCAAAAACAGTAGCTATGAACACAACAAAAAGGGTCACTGATCTGTGGCTGCTTCGCCAGCAAAAAGCAAATTCTTCAGAAACGAAGTGCACATCTATTGCTGCCCATTGTCGCCCCATCATTACTGTCTCTCTAGATTGTGCCGAACTGTGAAGTATTTGAATAGCTTTTCCAAAAAAAAAAAAGAGAATTGTCAATTAATATATCACTTCCTCCAACATTCGGCTCTTTTACTCAGATACCCCAGTGCCAACTGTAGGATCGCAAGCTCACTACTCATTCAACAATCATTGAAATTCACCATGTGGCAGCAGTGCATCTCGATGGCCCTAGAAAATTTCGATGGCCATTGACGCAATGGGCATTGAGACTGCCCATGTGAAAGGGGTATAAAATACTGTCCTTTCGCCGCATGTTCTCCTAATACAAAGGAAACACATTGTCAGAAAGATGATAAACTGGCAGTATGTTTGACTGCATGTTGAGTGTACTGCACATGCTGGACTGATACCTTCCAGCATGCTGCCATTGTTGAGAGAAAAAATTTCCCAAGACAAAGAAACTGCAATATCAACACACAGTATTCTAAAGCCCCTTTCTAAGAATCTTCTTGGAGCATTAATTCAAAAACGCAGACACAATGGGGAGTCGTTGACATGCATTCGTGGCATGTGACAGTGATGCTGTCCTTACCTCACCAACATATTTCTGCACAAGCTCCGAGCCGATGACCCTGATGAAGCAGGCATCAGTCCTGTTGGCGACAGCCCTGGCGCACAGCGTCTTTCCCGTGCCAGGGGGACCGAACAGGAGCACTCCCTTGGGTGGCTCAATGCCCAGGTTGACAAATCGTTCAGGCTGCAAGGGGGAATGCCGAGACCGCGTCAGCCACCCAACACTAATGGCCACAGGAAGTGCAGGTCATCAATAAAAATGGATCACTGACAGTAACAATAAAAAGTGAGCACCAGCCCTACTGCAGCAACATTGTGATAACAAGTGAATCAAGTTCACAGCTTAATGAGTAGCACTGAAATGAAACTAAAGTAGCACAACCTATTACTGGCACAGCAGCAGCAAGCAAGTTGTGCCGGGCAACATGACCTGCCCACAACCTTGGGACGTCCGCTACATTTCTCAACACAACGAAGCCATTTTTGAAGGACAGGCGATGTGCAGAAGCCCTATTTCTCAACAAGTGCATCACGTTACGTCAATCATAAGATGTTTTCAGCATCACCGCACAAGCAGCTTTCATTCACTGCTGGCACAGTTCACAACTACAGAGGTGAGATAGACATCTCAGCTCGTGCAAGGGTAAACACTTTAAAGAACATCAAGGACAACAACAACCAATCAGTGTTCTTAGTAAAAAACTGATTCTCTGGCTCTGTCTTGGGATGTCAATGTTTTTCCAGCAGAAAAAAAAAGAACTATGGCTGAGAAAACTGAGTTGAAGAATTTCCCCACTGCTCGATTCAAACTCATGGCATCCACACCAAGGGCTGGTTGCCGTCATATTGAAGTCAATGGCGGAGTAGTACACCCTCTGGGATCCACACCAAAAATTTTGTGTCGATGCAAACAATTTACTAGCGAAATCAGCAAGTGGTGGCAGCACCTGAATTTCGTTTCTTGGTCTTTCCTAGTTTATAAAAGCTCAGTTTTCAGTTAGAGCGGTCTGTTTGTGGTTAGAATTCCATAGCCTAACGATACTGGCCAGCTTCAATTTGCCCTTAGTGTCCCTATAACCAGCCCCATCAGTGTGTTATAGTCAGCGAAGCCATCATCACTGAATGGGCAATCACACATTAAAGCACTCACTACAAGCAACGCTCAACACACCCTTGTTTTTATCTGCACAGAGCAGCCAGCAGTCAACAATGAAGCTAACAAAGACAATCCAGCTTACATGCAGCAGAGGCATCTCGACGACCTCCCTGAGCTTTTCGATCTGCTCTTTACAGCCACCAACATCAGCATAGGTGACATCTGGCTTTTCCTCCACTTGCATCATGGTGACTGTGGGGTCAATTTTGGGTGGCAGAGGGATGTGTATCTGGTACTTGTTCCGGTCCACACTGTATGCATGTGGATCAAGGAAACGAGTGAGCATTAACGTCACAACCAAGCAGCATCACAAATGACTCAAAATACTGTATATCAGAAATCAATATTTATCATCGGGCTGAAATGAAGCAAAGATTGCATAATGAGAGCCAGGACATTCAAGACGCAGAAGTGGTGCAGTTTGTAAACAAACAATTTTAGTACTGGAAGCTAACTCCCGCCCCAGATTTGATTTGAAATGGCAAATGCATGACAAGCGATTGCACGAACAGCCTTTGTTTCTCTGTTGAACAGTGCATAAAGTAAATGCCAAGCACTGATCTTGAACAAACAACAAAGTTACTCAAAACATCGTGTCTGCCACATCAAAAGCACCAGCAACTGTGCACATAAATTTTCTTTACAGCACAATATCTGCAGCCACTTCATTCAATGCTACTACTTATGAAATTAATAAAAACATATCTGTCAATCAATCAATCAATCAATCAATCAATCAATCATGCACATAACTCACCCAACTCTCATCCCTTCTTCAATATCTGTAGGAGCCACAGAATCAGCCAAGTCAACAACAAACTTTGCAAACTGCTTGACATTGATGATATACTTTGGGTCTTCGCTGTCAGCATTTATTATTTTAGTGCAGCGGGCAACCTGCAGAACAGAATGATAAATCAACCACATTTTCTTTGTTTTCTTTTAGGCAGACTTTAAATGTGCTATTGACCCTACAACGTATCTAAAGTAGTTATGTTTTACCTCGGCAAGAGCCATTCACTCATTCTGTTTGTTCAGAATGTACAGCAACCATTTGAAAACAGGTGCAATCTGAGCTCTTTGTAAAAAGCACAACACAAAAGCTCAAATTCACTGATTTTCTACCTAAAATGTCCATGCCAAGTAGCACTAGTCCTGTACATGTGTCGTAAGTTAAGGCAATGAACAATGGAACTGATGGTATGCTGCAAAACAGGCTGATAACACCAGATCTGACAGCATATTTCAACATAAATGGCTGAGAGCCAGGCACTAACACTACGATCTAAAACAGCTCAAGGCAGCTGAAGGAATTCACACAAGAGCTGATTTCACTTTTTTCACCCCAAACCTAGATGGAAACTTGAAACTGCTCTTTTCTTTATTTAGCCCTTTAAGTGAAACAATTAAAGCATGCACCATTTTTGTCTCATGTCATATATTAATTTTTGGCTCTCAGGAGGCACACATCAAGTATGCAACTAAAGAAACAGCACAGGTGAAATTCTGCCATGCTTACTTAGAATCAAGATTCTGCTGCAAGCTGGCATAGCATTTCAAAATGTACACAATTTAGTTCTCCTCATAGTTGCAGTATTATCAAAAGGTGAAATACGAGTATTGTGAAAATGTATGAATGTGCATTTTTTTCTAGTACCAAATGTAAGATAATATATTTGTGGTGTGAAGCTGTCTTAACAGAAAGGTGCATCAGCTGCACATACAAGTTTATGAAAAGGTTTCATTTGATCACTTTAGTGACAGTTGTTATAGGACCAATGTTAACAACACTTCACTCATTTCACTGATATAAAGTACAAGTCCTACTGCTACGCAAAATCTCTAAACGAAACTGCTTGTTCCTGCCCATCAGTTTATAAGGCACTTCAGGCAGAACTTCATCTGAGCATATGTCCGCATTAAACTACAACAATTATACCCTAGGACTGTTGAGTGGCATTGTCCGAACATTCACGTCATTCCACGTGCAGCTCACCTGGAGAGGCTGCTCATTCTGAAGGGTCTGCTTGTCAGCCGCCAAATCCCATAGCGCCGGTGGCGCTAATCCTGTGTCTGACTCCTTTATGCCTGACATAGAATTAAAGTAAAAGTTACACCTGCTGCAAGTTAAATGACACCATATCACAAAGTTTAGAGCACATGACCTCACCTGTAAGTTCATTCACACGTTTCAATATATTCTGAATGTCTTCCTCGGTGCGTTTGATCGATTTGCTGTACTGGCCTGCACCCTGAAAAGAAAATTGGTTTCTGACCATCACTGCATATAACGGAGTCACTTCAAAGGCAACAGCATGCTGGAAAACGACTGGGTAAATGGGCTCCTTACGTAGGTCTTTAGGAGAGCGATGTCACCTTCGTCAAGAACTGCAAAGGAATTAAAAGCGCATGCAGAAAGCACTCATTGAAAACCACTGTTTAACGCTGTCAAGAAAATGTACTCGACGCGCAAAACAGGTTGATGCTAGCGGAACTATTACGACGCTACATATTCGAATGCTAACAGGGAGTCGGAATATGAAAACTGAGATGACACATCAAAACTCATTCTCCCCATCGGAGCAGCGCTCGAACCAACCAACGCGCTCAATATACCTTTTATTTCTTGCTCCTTTTCATCCTTTTCCTCTTTCTTGGTCTTACGCATGTCATCGCCTAAATGGTCAGGCATTTTGCTTGACTATTTAACGGTCGTTTATACTAATGCTTGTATGCAAGTTCTCCGCAAGAGCAGTCCGCAAACCGCGTTGTCTCACGTCCCACTAGGCATCCAGACTTAACCTAAAGCTAAAAAAAAGCATGCATCAGAGGACGCTGCATTCTGCCGAACTAGTTTGACACTTTTTATTGCTTTTAGTAAAATGGCTAACCCAACCTTAACATAAACACATGTCATTCAATTACACTTTATATTAGTGAAATTTTTATAATTTTTTGTAGTGCGGATTTGAACAATGCCTCATGGCACACTTCTCGAATAAAAAAAAAAAAAACAATGGTTTTTGTCAGATAGCTGGCTTCACGTCCCGTTCCGCAAGTCAAGCCGCGAAAACTACAATAAACATCGCAAGACAGGGAGACAGAGCGAGAGATATATGTTTATTGATTGGAAGGGCAAAGAGATCGGCCGGAAAGATGAATATTTGGCTTGCTACTCTGTACTGGTCAAGAGGAAGAGGAAAGGTTCATCTCTGCCAGCCGGTCGTGATCTCTGCCTTCGGTGCTTCGGGTGATAGTAGTGATAGCATTTCTCCACGTGTAAAACCTCTGCCCGCGCTCTTTCAAAAAGAGCAAAATGTTGCCCAAAGTTACCAATCGCGTTATTTCGGAGCATTCTCATTTCACTCATAACTGTTCTTTATACCTTCATTATCAGTGACACTGCGAGCTGTATCTCAGTTGAATCTGTTTAGAAAGTAATCTGCACATCTCTTTTCCTCCTTTGCCGCTGGTTCGTTCGCGGTCGAATTTTGCGCATGGCTTGCGTTCTGTGGTCTCTTGCGGTCTCTCGTACTTCACAGTTCATGTCGCAGCAGGCTGAATGCGGCCGCTGTGCTCTTGACCCTCGAAAAGGCGGCCTCAGAAAATTGGCGGACGCCTACAATGCCCAGCCTGGGTTGCGAAAACACAAGGAGCTCGTCGAAGCGTTGTCGGAACACGTCCGGTTCGGTGACGTCACGCTTGCCCAGTTATGATTATGACATGCTTGCCATGAACGTGCATCATGTGCCATTGATGGCGTCGTCAATGTGACGTTATCAGGTGCGACACGAGATGGCGACACCGCCAAATGGCCCGACGAGGATAAAAACTGCACGGAGCAGCGGCGGCATCGGTAGCTGGGGTTTCTGCTTACAATGTTTATGCTTAGTGTAGCTTGCTAGTATTTCTGATGCTGAAAAACTACAAGTCACTTGCGGTACAGCCACACTACAACATCAAACTTCGCTTAGTGCAGTGCTGCTAGCACAGTGCGAGACACTGCTAGACCACAATGAGACAGACTGCTTTAAGCATTGCACACGCCATTCATTAGCCATTCAGCAGCTACGCAACACTACGGCAATGCAAGAATACGTTCTGTAAGGAATAGTTTGCCACACTTGAGACCATATGAGTTCAAATGGCAGCATAATTAAACAAACATTTCTCTGTGCAATGGACTGCTTCCTAGTGCAGTCACCCATGCATTTTGAACTTGCTTTAATTCAGGGCTAATCGTAACTTAGCACACAGCTCAGTTGGTCCATCAGAACATGCTGAGCGCAGCTGTAAAGGCATTGTCTTACACATGATACAGACAAAGAACGGACAAGCACACATGAGGTGTGTCGCGCCTCATACTATGCACTTGTCTAAAACGCCACACTGATAAATGTGCGCATAGGACACAACCACAATGATGGTAGAAAAACATTAGTTTTATTCAGCATACTATTTGCATCAAAGAAACGGAGTGTAGAGTAGCAGGTTTACGATGCTACACAATTTTTTCTCAGTATACGTTTTGGTGGGCTTTGTTCATTGTAATGCTCCACAGATAAATCAGTCTACACTACAGCAACACAAAGAGAATTCGTTTAATCAATCTGTATAAAAAACACAATTGCTCACAGCTTACATACTGTACAAGGACTACTCCTGTACATTTCTATGTTGGTGAAAACAAGCAGGCAATAATACAGAGCAAAGCTCCAGCCCAATATGCAGCAAATATGAAAAAATCCCCGTAAACAATGTCTTAAAACGAACACTGTTTACACAGTACTGAATGACTTCGTGCTCATGGGAGGTACATTATGTCCAAAAATACTAATTGATGCTAACATTACATTTGTATGCCTGCTATCATGATGGCAATGCTACAATCTATACAATTCTTCGTAAAACTGCCTATCAACATTATATACATGGAATGACAGTGCTAAGATGATGCTGCAAAACTTGGTGGAAGTGCAGATGGACTAGTGTAAGGAGTTGCTGATGTGCTGAACCCTCCCGGTGTCCGCTTGCGGTGCTCCTCCTCAGTCTGCCATGCCACCTTTTGCCTGTTCTGCTTCACAGCGTCGTGTACGCGGTCCATGATCATAGTTTCAGTCAGCACGCCGTCATCCGAAGCATAAGCAGCAGCCTGTTAAAAGAAATGCAATTATCCAGGAAAACTGTCACAGACTACACTGCGCAGCAAATACAGAGCTAAAAGTGAGCCGAAAAAGCACAAATTTCACAGCTGTAGACTCTGTTCCGGCTCTATTTTTTTTTCTCTTCTTGTGGGCAGGCTGTTAAGTTATCTGCCCAAAATGTCAAAAGGTGCACAATTGCATGCACTCTACTTTTTAGAAAGTCCACTTGATGTCTTCTGGGCTTTGTTTCAATATTTCTTTCGATCTGCTCATGCACAAAGGAGCATAGCAAAGCAGACTGATCAGCTCACCTGCCATGTGACTCCCAGCTTGGCAATCTCACGACCAGAGAGTCCTTCTGTGATCCGTGCTATTTCTGAGCAGAGCTTACTGTAGTCAAACTGGGCCACCTTGAGCCTCCTGTGAAGAATTAATGAACATCGTCAGAGCATGTTATGTGCACAGGCACTTTAGAAATTGACTACAATATTTCAGTGAACCTGACCACCAAGCAATACAGAGATGTCCCATTTTATTGAATGCGATCAGAAATATTTCAATATTTTTTGTACTCTGTTCAAAAGGTTTGTTTCGCAGTACAGATATTTACCGTATTTACTCATGCAATGAACCCACTCACATAATGAACCCACCCCTCTCCTCACTTTTACTGTTGAGAAGTTACTGTTTTTTTTTAACCTTGCGTAAAAAACGCACACCTAACCTTCAGGGCCGGTGTTCAGCATGTTCACTTCATCTCGCTGCGATTGGCTATTGCCGTCAACTATCACAAAATTGCTGCATCGCACACTGACACAGCAAAGACCTTTTTAAGCAAATGACGCTAAACATCGGCAACACGAACGAAGGTGACGCAGGGACGCAACTTGTCGACTGTACGCTTTTGTTGATGGACAGACAGACCTAAAGGACACGCAAGCAAGGCGGGCGGGTGGACTGGCAGATAGACGTATGATAAGAAATTTAAACTGTTACAAAATCTGTCGAAGTTTTTTCCCCCCACGTTACCTTCCCCCAAATGGATCTCAACTTTTCCGGAAAGGAGTGGGTTCCTTTGCAAGTAAATAAGGTAAACTCCAGAACTATTTTTGCAGCAAAAGGTGTCCTTTATTATTTAATATTTATTTGAAACAACATAAGCATGAAACACAAAGCATTATGAGGCGTTTGACCGCTATGCGGTGTTGGGCATCACGCAAAGTTATGAAAGCTAATAAGTTGAGGTCTTCATATACAGCAGCAGCAGTGTGTAGATCCTTAGCTTTGTCTCTCATCTTTCCGTGTCAGTTAGCCTGAAAGTCTATTCTCTTCAACTTCAAGCATAGCTGCAGTGAGTGACAATTAGTGGCTTAAAATTTAAACAGATTCCATGTCTTAGCAAGACAGTTACACTATATACGCTACAATCTGCAATGAGACAAGACAGGTCCAGCTTGGACTTGCTTTGTAGGTTTCAACGGGTGCTGTCGACATAGCAGCACTCACCTCTTGCCCTCAGATGCTGGCTGGAGGACAAACTTGTCGAAGTACAGTCGCACCATTCGCTCACGCTCTTCAAGACCAGGGAGCCGGAACTCGACCATCTCATCGACTCTGTCGCTCACTGCCCAGTCAAACTGCTCAGGTGTGTTACTTGCCAGGACCAGCATGAACCTGCAGGGAAATAATGCCATCGATCAATCATGCCATCATTCAATAGTGTAGTAATACATAGGCACTTAAAAGGCAGTAGAAAAACAAATGATGCCAGAGTGAAATCATGTGAGCATGCACTGTTAGGAACAGTTCCTAAATGAAATCAAGATTTGGGCCAAGCCTCACTCTATGAAATTTACTACTACAGAGGGAGTTTGACTCCATAAGAAATAAAAGCTTTGCGTGAAGACACCGTCGTCTTGCACGGCCTCAGAGTCATTTAGAGAAAAAAAATATTAAGAAACGCGCGACACAATTGAGTGCGGTAAAATCATCTAGGCCTCGCCTCCACTTCTTGCTACTTCATGCTTCCTGCTGCCCAGTGCTCTGAACCCTTACCCTTCCCTACTCCTCACTGCACTTTTACTGTCTTTCCTTTCTCGGCATACTAGACCACCTTCTTTCCACATTCATATCCAGCTTTATTCCCCCCCCACTGTGCACCCCACGCTTCGCCTCACGGCCCTGTCTTCTTTAAAAAATTTGGCTTCTCCTCGCAGCTCTGGAGACAGGTGACACCAAAGCATCGTTTTTAACACCTTTGATATGCATTTTCACACTACTGTTGGCCTTGTGAGCCTGCCCGCATGATGAAAAGTCATCATTCCACGGGAACCATGTTGCCATGGCCAGTATCTCTTTACTGTACAAACATTTGTCTATTAAGACATCTTTACTATAAAATAAAAACAATGTAATTGTCTATGGAAGGCTAAATGAAACCTCAGTTTCAGTTCACTATATCTGAGTTTTTACCATATACGAGTTTATCACAGCGGAGTTGTACTGTATTCCAATGTTCACAGTAAGTGGACTAGAGTTAACGGGTCCGACTCCCGTAAGGTGGAGTTTCGTGGTGTGCTTTACGCAATATGTAGCAGTCACCATCAGCCCGTGGAAGTTTTGGCATTAGTTGGCATGTTTTCACATCGCTGCCTGTTTCTGCCTCAGCTAGAAAGCAATGAAAGCAGCTCGCACATCACAACATGCTGATAACCTGAGGCATGCATTCTTGTACAGCACTTGTTAAAAAAAAAAATTAAATATACTAATACATATGCCAGTCATTTGTGAAAATTGTACCTACAGATATTGTAATTTTGGCATCTACGGCACACAGTTTTTGTCAGGGTGCTGTCTTTGCTCAGCAGTGACAGCAGCAGCGTTTCAGTGAAGAGCACGGTGACGATGCGTGTGGGAGCGACGGCAGAAGCTAGTTTTTACACACAGGAGACGTACACCATTCATGCCTAGTGTTAGCACAAGTCAAATTTTGGGTGAAATAAAAAGCTCGGACACTCGCCGTGTTTAGCATACATGAAGTGGAAGAGAAAGTGCTTTCATGGGATGGAAGTGACCCAGTGGGCATGGCAAAAGCAAGTGGCCATGTAACGCAACTGCCTACCTACCTTGCAAGCACACAGTTTTGACGAAGTAAGCACGTGTGCCTTTTCAGCATGTAAAATTTAATCTCACTTCAAAGGATTTAGTGATCAAAGCTTATGACCATCCAAAAATGTCTTTTGTCAAATTTGAAGGTGAAGACAGAAAACATTGGCAATCCATGAACGTGTCCCTCCTCTTCAAGGCCAGAGATCGTTTCCTAAGTGGGCAAGCCTCGCAGCGGAGACTTCAATGTATGCAAAAGCAACAATGTTGTGCTCGCGTAGTGGAGATTCATTTTGGTTTTTGTCTAGTATTTCTTTGCATTCACGTAAACAGCATCCTTTCACAGTTTTCACATGAAAAGGCTGCCATCCAGGTTTCGATGCATCCTTTATGAGGACCACGCCCGCACAGTGAGTTTGCGGCGTCTACATGCGCTATGTAACTGGGTACCGTGTCCACAGATGTCTGTTCTATTTGAGACCCAAAGTCACAGCTCCAACTTGCATTGTAACCACCACATCACATCGAGCGCTTGCTTGATATAAGTGGGGCTGCTTTATGAGGGCTTGACTGTATTTTCTTCTAAACTTTTGAAAATATGAATGACTTGCAGGAAAAACTGCCCAATTGCACAATGCTGTAGAGATTACTTGGTGCCAGAATAAGTTACTAGACTTCCGTGTGACCAATGCATGAGGATTTGACTTCAGTGTGGCACATCTTATGTCACTGTTGTGCTCTGAATGAAACTACTGCTAAGGAAAACTGCCTTAGAATTAGAACACCTGCCACTATACAGCCCCAGCCCAAAAACCAGCACGTAGGGAAGCTCGTTGAAAGGCTCTCAGCCAACAAGTATGTCCACTCACTTGTTTGACTGCTCTCCGGTACGATACAGGAAAGCATTCAGGGTGGCCCGAAGGTCTTCACTGATCATTTCCTAGGTGAAAATTAAAAATAAACAATTATATAACAATCAATGAAGACATGAAAAGAAGAGAGGGAAAAAATGGCACTGCAGTTGCTTACTGAGCTACGTTTCCTGAGGAAGGCATCAGCTTCATCAACGAACAACAATACACTGCAAAGAAAGCATGAAGAATGTCAGACAGATCACAAGAGGTCTGGCCTAATCACTTTGTTTCATTAAATGTTTGTTTAAGCCTGCGCAAAAAAATTCCAATGACAACAGTTCAAAAATTCCTGCAAGTAAAGGGTATCTTGTTACAGGCACTAGCTTGGGTAGTTTGGGCAAGCACATTCTTCAACCAATTCATAAATTTACACATCAATTGTGCAAACTGTTCACAACTGCAGTCGCCATGTAAGACGTGCATCGTAAAGCTCGAAAACTACAAATAAGCAAACTTGCTTCATTGCCTGCTACGCTAGCCACCAACTAAATCAGAGCAGCAACTACGGCTATTTAACAAACACGACGTAAGAGTAATTTATTTATCCTATGCTGCTACCCCCAGTTGCACTGATTTTATGAGAAGCTTCTTAAACCCCTAGCAGACTTGCACGAGCCAGGCTCGCCATAAGCCGACTGTCATTTCTGGCTCATAACGAGCTTGTCGCGTGTTTTTTAGCATTGTTGTGTCTTGTCGAGTAGGGCTCGTCGAAAGCATTTTTTTGGTTTTTAGACAGATGGCAGCATGGGTACTAAATGATCATATTAGTACCATCCTTGAAAACAAATGTCTGTTAGGGGGTTAAGCTACTACTCTCACTATCTTTAAGGCAGTATTAATGTTTTTTCCTCAGTAGCCTGCATATTACCTGAAGATTTACATTACTTAGCAAAATGGCATAACATGAAAAAGGCAACCAGATAGCATATGTCCTGTCTTCATCTATCTTGCATCAGGTTTGTTTGCTCCGTTTGAATTTACCAGGGTTCTTCGATGGTTTTTCTTTTTTCCATACTTGCACTAGGCAAATGTAAGCACACTGCAAGCTAGATTCCAAATACTAGTTGTGAACGTCAATGAGGCAGGAACCTCCATGGGAGTACAGGTGTGGGAATGCACTTATGTAGTAGCCCTGACCACAAGTGTTAGACACATTTCAGCATATGAAAACTGCACACACACACTAAAAAAGCACGAGGACAGGGCATGAGAATAACAGATACAGTTACCCTTGTTGCCAGAAGTTTGACCTTCTGGCAACACCTTCTGCATTGTATTTGCTCCAGCTGTCAAAAATAAAGAATGGCTGTAAGTCGGCACCTGTCCAAGTCTCTTCATCATGCCCCACCTTTGTGTTGTTTATTTAGCGCTTATTTAACCAACTAGCCTGTAACTGAGCCTTATTATCATGCAAAGCTGTAATGACACACCTAGATGCAAGCAAGGTGGACTCTTCCTTACCCCCGCCTGCTGGTTTGGGACCAGTCAAAGACCTTATGGACGGCAGACACGCCTTCACGGCCCATAGGGGCAACGTCGCCGCCACTCATGAGCGCATATTCCATACCCGAGTGCTGAGCCAAGCGCTACAGAGGACAAAGAGAATAAAGCAGACTTCAGCGTTAGACATATGCCTTCTCTGAAAACACTATATTAAGTGCAGCAGCACATACTTAACAGGTATACATAAACAAGCTCAGCACATGTACAACTGCCACGGAGGTAAAAGCCATGCACTGTGATTGTTGAATACTTACGTGCATTAGTTACGGTCATTAGTTATGCTTGCATAAACATCACTGAAACAATACTCACTGTGCTACCATAATGACATTCTTAAAATGTATGCATCACTGCACACCATTAAAAATTTTCCTCTTTGAAGAAAGTAAGGCTCCAATGAATATGCAATGATAAAAGTAGATTGTTCCAAAACTGCGCAATACATAAACCCTTTAAAACCTACCTATATCATCCTGCATAGATAAAGCAAGTTCATGTGACATTCACTAGGAAAGCTGAGAGAAAGCCTAGCTTAAGCACACTACATAAACATTCAAGGGTGCTAAAGGCCCACCTTGGCAAACAGTGTCTTGCCAGTGCCTGGGGGTCCGTACATGAGAATGTTCCTGTACATCCCCTTGTTTTTTTTGGTGTTCCTTGTAGCTATGGCAATGTCTCTTAGCCGTTCCTCCAGCTTGGGCTGAAATGGAGAAAAAGTAAGGACTGTACACCATGCAGGCACTCGAAAACAGCAACGAAAAACTTAATCATGATATATTGCAATAAAACAACATAAATTCGAAGCAACAAACAAATGCCCAATTCATGCAAGGCACAGGTAATTTTTCTTCCATAAAAGGTGATATAGTTGCATGCTTCTAAAGCCCGAGAATGGAAGCATAAATTACCAACTGGAAAAAAAAAAGAAGAAAGGGGGGGGGGGGGGGGTATAACTGAAATAGGCATCCTGAGTGATACATGCAGAGGTCTTAATTGAAACATGCCAAATTTTATAACAAGAAATGGCATCCCCAAGTTGTGGCAAAAAATTTTGAGGCCATTTCTGACAGCATAATGCAGCTTCAGATATAAGCTGTCTGCTTATTGTATTTTTTTTCTCCTTTCCACACTTTAAGGGGGGGGGATGAGGGTCTTAAAAACTTGTTTTTTTATTAGTCAACATAACCTGCTGAAACTTGGTACACAGATGTGTCATAGAATGCTGATTTCTAATACAGCTTTAGATTTCAAATATCTCACCTGGAAAGAAATGTATGGCAAAATAACATCTAAATTAAGTCATTTCTTATGGGCCTTTATGATAATTTCTCAGTTAAAAAAAGCTTTTTTAAGAATATGTAGACATTTCCAAAGGTCCACTGCATATCCTAAAGCCTTCCTTTTTTCTTTAAACATGATAGCTTAGCAATTAGGCAAAGTGCGGGCTAATCACTGCCACATCGTTTTTTTCTTTCCAACTTTGTTATTTATTTATGATCAACAAAACGACTTTATAGACATTTTATTAGCTTTAGGATGTGCTGTGGTCCTTTGCAAATGTCCGGTTATTCAAAAAAAAAAAAACTGATAATCCACTATAAAGGCCCATAAAAAATGACCTAATTAGGATATGTTAACTTGCCATATATTTCCTTCCAGGTGAGATATTTCAAATCTTAAGGCATATTCAAAATCAGCATCCTACGATATATCTGCATGCTAAGTTTCAGCAAATCAAGCTTGGCCTGCATCAACACACTACAGAATTCTAACAAGAAAGAGACCACTATCACCAAAAAAGGAGCTCTTATAAGCTAGAAAACACAAATACGGGCGTCACTATCACTGGCTCATTTAGCAAGCAAACTGCTTACGTCGACACCGAACTGTTGGTGTGGATCCCAGAGGCTAAGCTACATTGCCATTCATGTCAAAACGACAGCAGCCAGTCCTTGTCAACGTCGACGTCGAGAGTTTTTATTGAGTGCTGGGGAAATTTTTAAATTCTGTTTTCTCTGCGACAAATGCTTTTTCTCCTGTTGGACAAACGTTAACATAATCAGGAAGAGCCAGACAAGCAATTTTTACTCGGAACAATAAATGGATTGAGTTTACCTCAGTGTCCCCTTAACGAGCACTATCGGTGGCCCATTCTGTCTGTCCGGATTACAATCAGTTACTAACATTGCGATATTTTCAAATTACAGCATTGTCTGCTTTGTGACCTCTATGCAGCTTTGTTTTAGGTCCGCGATCTATTCACGTGGCCGAGTCTGGAGGCCGCAGAAATCTGCAGTGCCATCATGCAAGAGGGAGGATTGGTACACAAAGCTGACAGATTTTAATCCCAAGGGGTAGGTTAGCAGCAAAGTAGGAAACATGAAGGGGCCAGAAACGTGTACTTACATCAAGAACTACACCCTTAAGGGCATCAGTAGGCTTGCTGGTGAGCTGGCGGGCAGTGCGGATAGGGTGCTTGATGGCTTCCATGACGGTGAGCCGAGAGGTGTCCCGCACCAGGGATGGCTTGCCGAGCCGCATTTCGACGTACCGTGCTGCAATGCCCGTGCCCAGCTTGGCAGAGTACACACCGAGAGCCAGCAAGGTGACACCTGCAGCCTGGTTGTGAATATTAGTAGAAAAATGAAATGAATGCATCCCGCCTGCAAAGGTGCTTTTTACATAAGCAAACGTAGAGGCTCTCTCCGCCTCTTTTTCTGAACTGCAACACAGATGAGGAGACTATTCGCACTGTTAGTTCTAAAGACATGAAGATATTGAAAGTTCAGGAAATTAAATAAGGCATAACAGCAAAACAGCAGGGCAACTACACTACAGAAGCGAACGAGTTCTTTACTTCTGCTTGCAGGTGTGCATGTGACCTTCACATTTCAGATTTTTTCAGAATTTCCAGGGTAAAA
This sequence comes from Amblyomma americanum, assembly GCF_052857255.1. Lineage (NCBI taxonomy): Eukaryota > Metazoa > Arthropoda > Arachnida > Ixodida > Ixodidae > Amblyomma > Amblyomma americanum. The sequence goes on along the minus strand of NC_135498.1, from coordinate 14,715,200 downwards.
ATAGCCCAGCATTTCTCAATCGGACAACAGGGACAAAATTAAGGTTTCTTGTAATTGTTTTGGTTAATAAAAAGAATAAACAATAATCAACAATAATAACCTCTGAACTTTTATGAAAGCTACCATATTCTTCTTGCACCAAGTCTCTGAAGACTGGTTCTACTAAGAAAACAGTACCTAACGTGTGTTTCTTAGCTCCTTTATTTTTTTAATTCAAACATTTCTTGCTCATTTATGACGGATATCCATTTGCGTTCCAAGCATCTCCATATCCATGTTACAAAAACCAGGCTTTCACACTTTATTTTAATTAGGAATTGTTCCTTCAACTTCTTGGCTGCCAGCATGAATATCCAACAGCATTTCGGTAGCCCCTGCTGTCTCTGTGTGCATCATGAAAAACAGGAAGGCCATTATTTATGTTCTGGGTCTCACATCTAGCAATATCTACTGTTCAAGTTCATCCTGTGATGAAGCCCCATGTGGACTTGCAAGTCAGAGGGGGCAAACAAACAAACATCTGAAAATCTATTAAGGAGATTCTCCTGAGCAAGGACCTAATATAAGTCCTAGTTTCCAGGATTGCAGCTATTTGCACCCGTAAGCTATGCCAGTCATCAAGTAAATTTTTAGTAAACTATCTTTTCAACAACGCCTTAATTTTGGCATAATTTGCTTCATATCAAAAAACAACAAATACCTGAACTTTTTTTATCCTGAAAAACAAGGGTTCTAGCACTATACCAACATGGTGAAGATGCTATAAAATATGATAAACCAAAGTGCTCAATGAAATAAAGCAAAGTAGGTCAATTGCACTACATTGCTTCATGCTTTGCAAAAGCATGTCCTACGCCACCATCCATCGCCAAAGAAATTTCTTGATGGCATGTTTCAATGCTTCTTAGTGCTCTGCATATGCACTTATTCTCGATGATGCTTACTTCAAGTGCTGTGAGTCCTACAAGACAGATCACTACAAACTAACACTCAAAGCTGTGAAATGCTCTAATCATTTACCTCTTGCCAACTACTTACATGTTACAAGAGCTAACTGAAAATAACTTTTCTTTTGCTTGCAGCATAAGCAAATCAAATCTTTACATTGCCATCATTATTTGCAATATTTACAGAGGCTGATAACGAACTCACCGTAGCAGAGACTTTATCCCAGTCAGTGATAAAAGCTCGGAAACCTTCACCAAACACCACACCAGCTGTCCTGCAAAGGCCGCAAACAGAAGATGATGGTAAACTTTCATGAACGGGTGGCAAAACATGACAGACTGAAATTTCATGACCACATGCCAAATTATTATGTATTTAGAAGTACGGAAAGCTGAGCAAGTTGGTTACTGTTATGCATGGTAAAACAGCGCGGAAAGAACACAAGGACGGAACAAACACGACGACACGAGCACTGACTTTCAACTCTAGAGTTGAAAGTCAGCGCTCGTGTCGTCGTGTTTGTTCCGTCCTTGTGTTTTTTCCGCGCTGTTTTACCATGGATATTATGTATTATTACATGCCTTATAAGACATGTTATCATTTCTGCAGTGTGTTTAATTCAGAATCGTATGAGCGATTAGAACTAAAAAACAAAAAGCACCAGATGGCTTCTAAAAGCTACTTAAAAAATGTGAAACTCTAGACTACATTATTATAGAACTAACTACACAGGATACAGCTTATTTTTTTCCGCATGTCCTAGATGTAGAGTCACCAAAGTCAAATGCCCTCATCTAAGCATGCTAACAACCAAAGTTTACATGAGCACTATAATGTCGTTAAGCATACCTGGGATGTGAACTATTTATGAGCCCTATACAGAGCTCTCATTCAATTGGCTCTCAATTCTACCAGTGGGCTGACTCTGGAAATAATTGGCCTCAAAGCAAAACCAGCAGCATAGTTCACTGTCCGTGTAGGAGGAAATTTATGCTTACTTGATTGACTCAAGGACCGTGGCTCTGTTCTCGGCAGCCTTCACTTTGATCTGCTCAATGTAGAGGTCCTGGTTCTCACGGTCAATCTTGGCCTTAGCCCGTAACTCGGCCTCCAGCCTCTTCATGTCATTTTTGTGCCGCAAATCCATCTCGTGCTCTATTGTGGCTGCATAGATTACAGTTTCATTACCCAGTGGCACAGCAAGTAAGTGCTAAAGGTGCATACCCTCGATTTCACACAACAGCTCATGAATGCAAGGCACGTTCAGAAGCTTTCAGCCCATTTGCTCCAAAGAAGCTTAGTAGCACTACAATTCTGTCCATCACAGAAATCGATCACACAAAGAATCCTGTCAGCACTGTGGTGCAAATAGCTTCAAACCAGCTGTCTTTCCCTTAATGTTGTCCTGTGTGCCTGCACAGCATGATAAAGTCAAAAGTCAACATGCTGGATCTTAACCCTTTGCAGAACGGTGTATAACGGTTGCGCCCACAACTATTCAAAATTTTTTTTAGAAGTGGCTATACTCGACAACTTTTCTTCTCTCGCCAATGAAGGGAAGGTCACAGGGGCGAAGCATCTGTAGCTTTGTCATTTCACCAAATAGATCGGTTACACATCGATGCACCAGGCTGTCCGGTGCGCTACTCTCTCCACGGCAGCTTCAGTGCATTGCTGGTGCCGCTGGCACCATGTGCGAAAGCTTCTTGTAACAGGACGTGCCTAGCGAATTCATTGTAATAAATATAAGTTTTTTTCCTTGATTTTCCAATACTGAAAGTTGGTATTTGTGTTAGAAATATGTCTTAAATAATGAATAGTGACAATATGCTATGTTTTAAGGGAAAACAAATCACTGAAAGTGGGGACTATATTCCGCAGTGTAGCTTCTACTGCACTGCCAGAAAAAATTGTCATGGTGCTAACTAAATTTCAAATTCCTGCTAGGCAGAATGGTAGCACTATTTCGTGTGCATAAAAAGAAGAATCTCTTTTTCAAGAAAAGAAATAATAATTGGAGGTTGATAAGTTTTACAGCGTGTCTAGGAAGTGTGGTCAGGTGCTGTCACTTCTTTCTTCTCTGACATGGTGGAATATTTTATTAGAGGGCATCGTAGCTGAGTTTTTGTTGCAGAAACAGCTCCGGATAATAAGAAAAATAATTATTTGCGTATAAATGTGTTCCACAAAACAGTAATGCTACAATACTTAAGCGTGGAAATGTGTGGCATCAGTGATTTCATCAAGTTCTTGAGCCATTCATTGTTGGTTTTGTTATACAGGGGTTTAAAATATACACGCACAAATTTTCACATTTTTCACAATAGTAGAGCATAATGTGCGCCTGAAAGAGTAACAGGAGACTGAGAAACACTACATCCGATTTTTGTTCTCAGTAAAAATCGGTTCTTTGGTTCTTTCCGGCTATACTGACGCTTGTCTGGGAGCAAAAGGTGCATATATTTCTCAGAAAACTACATTTCAAAATTTTTACGCAACTCAATTATACGCTGAAAAGGACTTCACAGTCGTCATTTTGAAGTGGACAGTGTAACCTCGCCCTTTGGCATCCGCGCTCAAAAAACTGTGCTGATGCACCACAGTTTAATTGCAAAATCATCCCGTGATGGCAATACCTGTATTTCATTTTTTGGCCTTTCCAAATTTATAAAACTCTGGTTTAAATTAAGGTAGCATCTTTGTTGTTAGAAAGTGGTAATCTATCAATACAGACCAACTTCAGTTTCTCTTTAGTGTCCCTTTAACTATCCAGCCCAATGTAGGGATTCAGTCTTACGCACCATCCAACCCTTGGTACATTGGTATCCAAAAGTAATACAGAGAGCCAAACAAAAGCACTCACATCTTCTTAAGGCTTCTTGCTTGGCGACAGACTCCTCTTGCCGCTTCAAGTTCTCCTCATTGGCCCGTTGCTGCATAGAAGCAAAGAAAAGGTTCCTTACTCTAAGCCCTCGCACACAAGCACAGCAAGGAAGCCGCCATAGTTACTGAAATATTACCTGCTGGAGCAGCTGGTCGTCATAGCGTTTCCTTGCAAGCTGGTCTTGATATAAGGCCCGCTGTATTGTAATAAAGCAGGATTAGCAATTTCAATATTTTTCTCTTTAACAAGAAAACCTAATGCATCTTTTAACTCATGTGAAGCTGACAAAGACATGAAAATGTCACAATCACATACATGAATGAAAGAAATATAAATTCACACCAGATTACACAGAAGCATTGGGAGAATTTATATTTTTCACCCACATATAAGTTTTACTAACAGCTGATTTCACAACAAAACATACACAATTAGCCCTTTATGCTCTAAAAAGCATGCCGAATGGTTGAGGTTTGCTTTAGCTTTCTTGTACAAGTTTGCTGGACATGGCTGCTAACCTGTTGGTGCTGTTTTGTTTCCTCAGCCAGCGTCTTTCTCCGTTCTTCCTGCTGCACCCTGTGGGCATCCAGCTTGGAGTGCTCAATGTGTGCCTCGAACTCCTTTATCTTGGTTTGGTGCTCAAGCTGCAGCGTGTGCTCCTGCATCTTTGACAATTCCAACGCCTCCTTTGCATGGCCTTGACATGTAGAAACAGAAGGAAAATGTGAGATGGGAAAATGTCATTCCGTAGAAACAAGAAAAGTTATGCAAAGTCTTCCCATCTTTTCGTTTTCTTTTTCAACAGTCGCAGGAAAATCTGACGAATACATTATTAGCTGGATGACCTAAAGGGATACACTGATATTACTGAGGAATTTGTACAATGGCATGAACCTGCCATTAATTCACATGAGGAAGAGTACTTAGCGGAATCGATATGCTTTTCTGCCAGCAACAGTTTCAAGATACGGTTCATGGTGCACTAACCAAGGGAAAGCAAGTTGAAAGCAATTTTCTTTCCCCCAGCACATGTGTAGCATGGCTAATACTAGCAATCAGTCCGTCTACACGATTCAACCGATTGCAAGATTAAGCGATTAATTTCTCTCTATTGTACAGTACAATTACTCGAGCAGTTTATGATTGTATGGTACCACCGTATGATGCAAGACTGTGCAAAACCAATTACAAGGAAAAACTGAAGCGCTTAAAACTTAGTCGCCTCTGCAGGTAGGCGTCTAAATACTCACGCGACGCTTCCAGGTCTCGCGCCGCCTTGGCCGCTCTTTCGAGAGCGCTCGAGTCAAAGTGGTAACCCTCCATCCTCGACTTCTTTCCATCGTCGTCGCCACCGCCGCCGCCGCCCGCGGCCGCGCCGCCGCTTGGAACTGTAACGCCGAGGCTCGAGAGGTCCGGCATCTCACCGCCGCCAGGCTGGTCCCTCTTGATTCCGAATAACCACGACATTTTGCTGCTCTTCTCGACCGTGAAGGACCAAGCCGGCTTTCCAAGTTCACTGCGGGAAGCACGTGGGCAGCGCGAGCCCCCTCTCTGAGTAGCTAAAGCAATGACCGCGAGCGACCAATGGAGCCCCGCATGGAGCGACTAAAGTACCGAAGTCGAAGGAACAGTTGAAGAATGACCTTCTCATATGATCAAACGTGTGTGAAGAATAAAAATTTACGTTTTTGCTAAGTGCGCAAGCAACCAGAGTAACTGCCTTGCTCCAGGTAGTTTCTGAATTACGAAACAAAGTTCATGTGGTCTTTAAAAATGCAAAACAGATAAATAAGTTAATGCTGTTAGTTGTTTAATTAGGCAATTTTTGTAAAATTATCTTCGCTTAAATAATGTTATCATTTCACACACGATTTTCAGTTTTTTACGCAACTTCGTCGACTGTCCAGCGATTTGCCGCGTGTTTACTGCTGCTCAGGCAGGCCCAAACGCAATGGCTTTTAACTCGTGCGTGATGCGTTTGAGGCGGTTCCGTTAGTTTACTGCGATCTAAGTTTTGTGTAGTGCATGCATAGAGCTGTTTACGACTCACTGCTTTTCTTCTCATTTCTGATTCGTTCTGAGCTTCGTTAAAATAGCTTTCACATGGATTTGTTCAGCGATCTCCCCGAGCCAGGTATCATTTGGAGAGCTCTTTCAGCACCTCTGTCGGTTGTCCGCAGCGGTGCTTGCGGAGCTGCCGCTCGCACTTAATCCAATTTTTATGCTTTGCATTAAGCAGAAAACGTGTCCAAGGCCATTCGACAGGAGCCAGTGGCCAAGGAGATCGGCCACAAATTCATCGCGAGGGTGGTGAGCGACGCGCTGTTCGACGACCTCCCGTCGCCTTCTTCAGTCGAAGAAAACAAGCCCATCGCACAGACGACCAAGAGGCCACACGACGATGAAGAGGGCTCTCAGAATAAAAGGCCTGCGTCAAGTATGAGCGGTCGGACTTTGTCAAGCTCGTTGTGGCCCTGCTAATTAGCGCGTTTCTCTTGCAGGCGTTCTGGCGTTGCGTGGCTTCGTGGCGGAACGCAAAGGCGAGCGGGAGGACATGCAGGACGCGCACGTCGTGCAGGACGCCTTTCACGCAGACATTCCTCACTTGCACGGTTCCATGTTAGTAGCCGCGCGCTGTTTTCGACAAATTACTATTTCCTTACAAGCCGGGCGCAAAGATGGGCCGGCTTGTTTGACATATTGATGAGTAGTAGTACTCAGAAGTGCTTCTTTTTACGCAAGTTCACCAGCATGTTATGCTGACGCATCCTTCAGGTGCCCTGATTGTCTTATTATCTTTGCGGCCCAAAGGTGAACGCGGTGTCAGATGTCTGTGCATGTTTGTGATGACGAATACACCAGTGGCAGTATAGTACAGGAGTTTGCAGTATGTTGTCTGGAGCACAAACTGCACCCTGTAGAATGCATTGGCTTCACTGATGTGTGGCCTAGAGATCGAAAACAGTGACCTATCTTGCGTAGTGTTTGGTTTACTTGCATTTACTTGTCATTCTTCAAAAATCTGTATTATACCTTGGATGCAGTGGCAGATGTTGCCAACCCATACTGAAGCATGCCATTGAAGGGGTGAGGAGCACTGTATGTGTGTAACATGGGCTCTGAATCTGCTGCAGCAATGAATATGAGTAGTGGTAGACAAGTTGGTTGTGCTTATTATCAAGCCACTAATTAAGTTAGCATAAAAAAAATGCCAATTTTTATTATTTCTGCTCAGCTCCTTCATTACTGTGTCTTTTCAGAGTGCACATCACTGGGCTTTTCCAAGGGCAGGGTTGCTTATGTAGCTGTCTTTTCTTTAGTTTTGGTTTCACAGGTATGATGTCTCACAGGAAGTTGGTCATTGTTTCGAGTGAATAGCAAGTGCATTCAGTAGTGGCCTGGCACTAAAAATTACTGTTATTGCAAGAGTTGTGAATCTAAAAGGTAAACAGCATGTATCTGCTTTTAGCTAAGCGCGCTGAGCTCACTTATTTGCATTTGCTTATAACTTGGGTTGCGTTACCCTCTTGCTTTTGTTCATCATAGTTTGTTGCCTGTATTGTTTCTTTGTACATAAGGGGCTGTTGCAGGAAACGTGGAAATATTCAGGATGGTGAGAATGCAGTACAAATTCATTAATAATAAGAATCAATAACGTGCACAAATTTGACACAAAGGTGGCTCAGCTATTGTAACTAAGCACAGATAATATCAAATGTGCACGGCTATTTGGCATCAAGCGCGTTAACTGGTTTAATGGTAATGAATTGTTAACGGCTGAGAAATAGTATTACGCATGAGTTGCCAGATGGAAAAAAACCCAGGTGGTTATTGTTGGATGGAATTGCTTGCTAACTTCTCTTGCTGTTCCTTTGTGAGGTTTTGAGTTCTAGAAAGCAGCAAAGCTACATTTATTGTGAGCAGCTAGCAATGTTAAGAAATTTGGAGTGCACTTGTAATCCGCATTTTGCTCTACTTTGAATGTCTGCACCAACTGATCCCGTCTGTTAACGTTTGGCCTCGGCAAAACTATTCGCATAACAGGAGTAAAAGAATGAAAAGCACATGTTTTCAGGAAAAGGAACTAGTGCTACGGTAATGATAGCTCATGCTCTGGCTTGTGCTACTAAATATGTTATAAATAGAAGGTTTAGGCTAGTGTGGTTATGACACTATACTTTCAGATATGTGTTTTTGTGCATACACATCCTGTTACCTGTATTTTCAATGGAACCTGTCTGCATGTAAGCTAGTGTGAGTCAGCACACATCCTAGTTTCAATTCCTTCTAGTGGCTTTTGTTTTCTTTCCCTCCTGTATTCTACTTAGCAAAAGCTGAACTGATCACCAGATGCAATAGGAGGAAGGCGTGCTGAAATATGTGTTGTTGCACTTGTTTCACTGAAGTTGCGCATGTAGCAATTAGTACTTTTGGTTAGTGCAAATGAAGCATCACATAAGACATGTACAGTACTCACGGATTGAAATAGGACATTCGAAGCGCAAGCCTTGCAGTGCCACGCAGGCATGTGGTAAACCACAGGCCGGCTCGTTGGCGACTGGAAGGAACAATTCTGCTTTGTAGATGTTCTCCCCCTCGCGCCATACCACAATGCACCACCTTGGTTCCATGAGCATCTACGGGCGGCGCTCCATGAAGCGACGGCCACGCGCTCCGAATGTCCTATTTCAATCCGTGAGTACTGTACAGAGCGTGCATTTGCATTTGCATTTGGCTGCGAAGCCCAGGTTTGGAAATCTGATTCTTAGTCGTGGCTACTAATGGCAGCTGCATTTCAGCAGATGCAGAGTGCAAACATGGTCGTATGCTGCGCAATATCGGTGCGCGTTAAACAACCCAAGGTGGTTGAAATTAATCTGGAGCTCTCCACTTTGCCATCCTTCATAGTCTACATGCAGCTTCACAGTGTTAAATCCTGCATACTACTACATGCAACATATGCTGCTATACTTTGTAAAGATTGTACAGAATGCATTGTAGGTATGAAAACGTTGTGTACACGAGAATATGGATTATGGTGCAGTTTGAAAGTGCCTCTTATTGATTGTAATTTGTATTTGAACATGTTTTGCATGCCTCTTTATTTGTCTGCAGATGTCGGCTCGCTTACTATGCCGTCTTTGACGGGCACAACGGCTACCGAGCATCGCGGCACGCTGCTCAGCAGCTGCATCGGCAGCTCGCCACCCGATTCCCGAAGGGTACTGCCTGCCTCCCCATTCTTGCGACCTTGTCTTAATCACTTAGGGCCCAAGGTCAGTTTAGTCCCCACATTTTCTTGCCTCTCCCTGGGCAGCTGCACCCACGTCATTCACTCACAGTGAAAAGGGGAAACGGAAAAGGAAAGACTTGCGTGGGGCCCACTGCTGGCGAGGTACCGTGTCAGCGTGCAGGGCTAGTTTCTTTTCTGTGATACTAAAGCTTGTGCAAGGAATATGGACGCTTGCGAAAGAGTTTCTTGTGTTTGATTGGGATTGAAGTAGGGTGCTCACTTGAAACATGGCTTCATTTTTTAAAGTAAACATGTCAGAGACTAACTTTTTCAAACAGTTTGCAGAGGTTTCCAGACAGGCTGGACACTGACATGTCTCTCCCGCAATTTTTTTTTTTTTTACAAAACCTTTAGTTTCACATATTCCATAGTGCAAGGCAATGTTCGCTCTCTGCGCTTTATCCTCCTGAGACCCAGCAATGGGAAACTTGTTTTAGCGTGTTGGAAACGAAATCGCAGGTGTGGCAACCGTGGAAGGAGGGTTGTGCTGCCATCTAGTGAGTATTGTGAAAGTTATATTGTTTCCAGAGTCTTCAGGTGCTTTGCACATTTTACGGTGGCTGTCAAAATAAGCAAGCAGATTTGCATGCATTTCATAGGTGGTAAAGCACCTTTAGGCACTTATTTGCAGCCATAACACGAGAAACCAACACCTATGAGCACACATATGAGCGAATAGAGCTGTAAATATTTTCTATGCTTGAGGAATTTGATCATTTTTTCATGTTCGACCTTTTCCATCTCACAGCCATATGTTTGAAATGCAACAGTTTCTATTGTGTTTTGGCGACCAAAATAATGATATCCTAAGCATTTCGAGGATAAAAAAAGAAATTGGTGCTTCAGTAATGTTTGGGACCCAAAATCCTATGCATTTGAGAAGAATCAATGCCGTAATTTACACTCAGGGTCTCGGGAGGTTATTGAATGAGAGGTGCATCGCTACAGTATATTTCTAAAGACAATGTATTGCTGTCACATTGAGTTTCTGTAATTATTGCCCGTTTCATTTTTATTTGCATCTTTAAGCTGGATGGCTTTGAATGTAGCAGTCTGCGGTGCGACTGTTCTGTTAATCGTTTTTATGGGGTTATGTTGACGTGACACCCCTGTCATTCACTATCGCCGTCCCAACATCTTGGTTCTCTAGGGATGGCAGACTCGCCAAGGAATACAGCCTTGAATCCCCAAGCAGAAGGCTTCGCAGATAGTTTTATATCCTGCTTGCTACCCGTGATAATAAAGCAGTTTTTTTTTTTTCTAGCCAAGTTGAGGTGCAGTCAGATGTTTGCCCATTGTTTCACCGAGCTACTTTTTAACTATGCAGTGCTTGTTGCCCAGCTTTTGTCTTTGCCTGCTCGAAAGAGGTGGTAAGAACACCTGTGCTGTAATGGAATGGCATTGGTGCAGCTGAAAAGGGAAGCTTTTCTCTGTTCATTGAACTATTGATTATTTAGATGCTTTGTTAGGTAGTAGATGTGTTACTACGCAAAAAAAGGCTGCGGTAATATTGTGGGTCTCGGGATGCTTGCTGATGTGTGCGTCGTTTCATCGTCAGCTGCACCATCTTCAGACATCTACCTCGGCACTAAAAAGTAGTCTCATTGGACCCCAGCAAGATCACATTTGTGTTGCTTTACATTCTTTATTATAATTCTGACACCGTGAGTTAAGGAGCTCACTGATATGCCTTCCAAGGTCCAAAAACATTGCTGCCGCTAATTTTTTGCAGAAATGAAGTTTTTTCTGACTTATTTTTTGCCGCTGTGCCGTGTACTATCAAGCTACTTCTGTTTCTCTTGACTTCAGGGACCAGCATATCAGCTAAACTCATTCTCGCAGGCAGCGGCTGGTGAATGTGAACTAGCACTCATCATGCACGTCTTGTGTTTACATTGCAGGGGACATGAGCCAAGTGGAAAAGGAAATCAAACGCAGCATCATGGAAAGCTTCAAGAAGACTGATGAAGAGTTTCTTAAGAGAGCAGCGAGCTGCAAGCCGTCTTGGAAAGATGGCACAACAGCCGTAATTGTGGTCGCCATTGACAATACTCTGTACATTGCCAACCTTGGAGACAGCAAAGTAAGTCTCTCTACAGTAAGAATGAATGAGCTTGCCGTTCTGCATTTTATAGTTGTTAAAGGAATGATATGCTGAAAAAACCTTATTGAAGTAGGTATTTTTTACTGAAAAGGGATATAAGGGCTTTCTTAATAACTTGGGTGTAGGATGCGGCACAGAGAACAGTTCAGGCGCAGTACAGAAGAATCAGCTCCTTGCCGACATTGAGAATCAAACCGAAGCCCTGTAGTTTGGACAAAGTGTCCTCACCACTTGATCATGCAACAGACGTCTTGCCTAATACCTTGTGGCCTCATAGTGTGTGCATTAGTTTGCTACAGTACGACTCCAGATTTATTTCTATTCCTACATAAGTTCCATGCAGAGATTACTGGAGTGTTTGTCTTCTGGCTGGTCAAGACGCAATACAACTGGGTAGCATGTTTGTCCCCTTTGCTGCATCTTCGCATGAGCAAAAGTTCAAGCCCAGTGTTTGCACTGGCTGTTTCCGAGAGTATTTTCAGTGCAGAGAACCTGCACACGCAACTTCGCCTCAACCACTGATGTTCACAAGAAAATTGGAAGTGGAACAATTAACTTTTTCTGTAGGCTGTTTTATTGTCACTTGGCTTTTTATTCTTTTTGACAGAAGATATACAGGAGCAAACACACTGTAAGACCACCAACTCTATGTGTATGCAATGGTAGTGTATATATTTCACAAACTCAGAGAGAACCACTGTCATTTGTACTTATCTACCCACGGCTGAGTGGCTATGGCGCTTGACGTTGAGCATTACGTTTCTGGATTGAATTCCAGCTATGGCAACATCATTTCATGGGGGTGGGGGGAATGCAAAATGTGCGCATGTGCTAGCCCAGGTTATTGAAATTAATCCTAAGAATGTTCCTCTTTCCCTGCTTTCATTCATTCTTACATCCGTTCCCTTATGGCACAGTTCAAGTGGTCACTGTGAGTGAAGCAGTTCCTGGCGGTTTCCTTTCCGTATCTCCCCCCCCATTCTGTGTGCCCTTTGCAACACAGCAGCAGACCATCAGCAAGGTTTCCTGGACTGATTTGTGCAGCGTATTACCTTTTGACTCCCTTCTTTACAGGCCATCCTTTGTCGATACCATGAGGAGTCCAAGAAGCACGTTTCTGTTCCGCTAAGCAAAGACCATAGCCCAACAGACTATGGTGAAAGGATGCGTATACAAAAGGCTGGAGGATATGTGAAGTAATCACCTTTCACTCGCTTTTCTCTTGAGGTTGCAGTTTTTGTTTCGGTGCATAAGTGATGGGATTACAAGTGGATGAATTACAAATTTTGAATATGAGGTGTCACGGTCATCGCAGATGTCAATGAGGGGGTGATGGCAGCAACTTCGCGAGGAAGGCTGTTCCAGTCGATAGCAGTTCGGGGAAAAAATGAGCCAGCAAATGTGCCAGTTTTAATAAGTGGTCAAACACTATGAAAAGGATGTGCCATGCGGCGGGGTATGTGTGACAGTGGAGCTACGTATCGGGCATGAATGAGAGAATCGTGAAATACCTTATGAAGCTGGTAAAGACTTGGGATGTGGCAAAGATTGCCAAATTTAAAACCGCAAATTGAGGTTTTAATGGTGTTACACTCACATTAAATTACCAATGGGAATGAATTAATCTTGCAGCTTGTTAGCTAGATAAGTTTGATGTGGGTGCCAGATTGGAGATACATATTCTAGCCTTGACCTGATAAGCTATTTATGTGGGAGTAATTTTATTGTGCTGTTATGCATGCCGTAAGACGCTTTAGGAATACGAGAGATCTGTTTGCAGATGATATGATGTTAGTAATATTGGTATGCCAGGAAGGGTTGCTGCTTAAGATTACAGCTAGGTATCTTAAAGACTGTACAGGTTAAACAGAGGAGTTAGTCATAATGCAAGCAAGTACGAGGGGGTGATGGCGGTGATGGAATGAGACAAGCTTGCATTTTTTAGTGCTTAGTTCAGTTAGCCACTGGTCAAACTGTTTTCAAACTTGATTAAGACAGTTTTGTACAGCTTCTTGATGGGACGCAGAAGTTTTAAATTCAGAACACGTGTTTTCCATAGCTTGGTCGCATATCAGTGTGTCTCGTGCATGCGCAGTGCAATTTCAAAACTGGTGTTCACACATCTGTCAGGTAAGCCTGCCATCTAAAGTTTATAGAGGGCGACTGTGTCGGAGAAAGTTAATTTTTTGCATCCAAAGTATATTGCTTGAGATTTAATCATGTACTGTGTAGTTGGCACTGTGACAATTCGGCTGCATATATCTAAAGGAGGATGCATGGAAAGACGGAGGTAAAATTAAATTTTTTCGGGAATATTGCCTTCCACAAACTTTTGACTTTCAGCGTAAGATATTTTTGTGACGAAAGCCCTTGTTCGGTCTTGTGTTCCTGAAAATAGGCACGTGCATGCAGCTTAGTAAAACCAATGTTATTTGCAAATAAAACCTTGTATTGTGGTCTCCTAAGAGGTTAATACTTTCCTAGCCCAGGCAAACTAGTTGGGGAAATTTGTTACAGTGAAATCTTGGCAAGATGGATTTACTTTTCAATCCACACAAATCTTGTCATGCTGGCTGAAGTAATGCTTTAAAACTTGTGCAAGACGAATATCCAGCATCCCTCAAAATAGCTGGTTGCGGCAGATGATATTTGCATGCCTTGGATGTTCGTCTCAAGTTAGGTGTAGGTCTGGAGGGCGGTATCTCAACAACTCTTTCCTTCTCAATTTGCCGGTCCTGTCTTAAATACTCTGCCTGCTAGCCATGTTCGTCATGTCTTCATTGCTTTTGCTTGTGCCAGACTGAGAGTGAGACCTGGCATACCAAACATGGTTGTTTGGCTTACTCTTTAATAATGGTAAAAAGAGAATTGTCAGATATATATCAACAGCATTTGAGCAATATCTGATATCGCAAAGCTCTTTGCTTCATTGCCCTTAGGACATCCAACAGTCTTTGCAGTCATTTAACTGATATTTGGTCTTGTGTTGTAAACTAATGCTGTGTCAAGGAGTATTGATATGTTTTGTGGTGTCGAAAATGACATCGGAGCCAGACCGGTGGAACTAGTCGACAACGGCAAGGAAGATGGTCGTTCAGCACCTCCACCGATTTTAACAGTTCGTTTATTTACAGAGCCTAATGGCAGGAGATCAAAGGTATTCACACAGCACACTGCTGCAAAATCCAGACATACACACTGGATTTTTTTTTCATCACCGCAGTTTCTTTTCTGTTCCCACACAGTGTTTCAGAAGTAAGTTCCCCTAGTAACAATGCAAAAATTGGTAGCTGACTGCTGTGACATGGCTCAAGCAATTTGGCCTGCAGGGATGGCCGTGTGCTGGGTGTGCTGGAGGTGTCGCGCTCCATCGGTGATGGCCAGTACAAGCGTTGCGGTGTCAGCTGCCTCCCCGATGTCATGCGTTGCCAGCTGACGCCTGCTGATCGCTTCCTGGTGCTCGCTTGTGACGGCCTCTGGAAGGTCTTCACATCAGACCAGGTCCTCAGCGTTGTGCTCACCGCACTACAGGTGAGTACAACGATGCCTGCACACCTGCTGCAGTGCCCTCGGGCAGCATGAGCTAGTGTGGCGGTGATGTGAACGTCCTTTTCTGTGTTGGGCTGCACTGCTAAAGCAGTGCTCACTTAAATACGGTAGGCTGGGCTGTACTACTGGAAGCTCGGGCTACAAAATACTAGTGAACCTGCACCTTCACTGTGAGCAAAGTTTGAACTTGTTTATAGAAAGCTTTAGTGTATATGAGACATCTACTTCTTGACCTATTGGTATACAGCATTCCTGAGAAGAAGGCTGAGCTCTTTATTTAATTTGTTGGGAGCCTTGAGATCTTTGCACACCATGGATTTCAACAATTTTTGTTCTTTGTCATCACTAGGTAGTATGAACTTACTTTTTGAGCCCCTTCACATCACTGTTGTTTTACGCTTTATAAAATTTTGCTCAAAACAATTCTGTACTTTGAGCTTGGCGCTTGGTAGCCTTAGATGATCATGCACCACTAAACTCAACACACAGCAGCGGCTACTGGTATACTGTTACATTAATAAATGTGAGATTCATGTTCTATTGTACACTGACATATTACTAAAATGCTCTTTCTATGTATGATAGGTAGAAGGGGAATGGATACATACTGTGCAAATGCTTAATTACTTGATGGTTGCACTTCATGTAATTTGTGTTCATTCCCTAGTTTCTCTCCCTGCTGCTTCACACATGGCAGCAGCTAAACGCAGATAATTGTGTTAAAGCTAGTGTGCATCAAATGTTAGGACCGCAGAGAAGACACCTTCGCGTCCTTTCCTCGTTTGGTTATTGCGTAGAGCTCGCTACTGCCCTGTTTTGTCAGCAATTGCAGCGCACCTTCTGCAAGAAAAACTTGATGCAACCTTGTAGAGCTTTTCAGCTTGTCGAAACTTCTCGAGAAGTGCCTCCTATCATGTTTTGCTTAATTATATAGGCTTTATTGGTGAACTTAGAGTGATATGCGGAAAACTGAGGAGGGGTTCTCTTTTAAACACCTGCATGCAAGTGTACTGAAAGAAACATGTTCAGAAATTTTACATAGGAGATGCAGTCAACTGTATGCATTTGAGCACTCTTTAGCAACTGCTGCACAGTTGTGGGCATTTGTGTAGTGTTTGCTAAGTACTGCTCACTACCCTGAAAAACACTTCGAGCAGAATGTGCCTTATCGCATGTCACGTACAAGGCCGCATGCAGTTCTCCACTGCTCATCACAGGCGAGAAGAATGGTCTACACAATAAAGCACTCAATTATGCTTCAGTTGGGCTTTTTACTTGTTGGTGTCACCATTGCACTGTGTTCTTTGTGCAACTCAGTACGGGGCAGAAACAGTCAGCTCACTTATTGCCGAGAAGTGTCAGTCAACATGGCAGCGCAAGATTTAATGTTAGCCAGATTCCTTTTTTGCACTGTGGCTTTGGGAGACAGAACAAAGGTCCCAAAATGTTCACTCTATCTAAGAACTCAGCAGGGCAGAATTCACCTGATAAGTCCAGTGCTCTTGAATGAAATCTCTAGCTGATATGTGTTAGCTGGAGCAGGCACTGCTGTTTTCAAGACAAAGTTATGCGAAATAATGGAAGTGTCTGATGAAAGTAAAAAGTATTGCCCTATAGCAGCAGTACACAAGGGCTTCAGAGTGGCTTATGAACAGTTTTTAAAATGCTTGGTTTGTTATTAATTAGGCACTCATATGCCGTTTCAAATGATATCACTTGGACCTCTATTGTCACTTGTCTCTTTGATATGTAGAAAGGTTTGTGTGGAGTGATATAATTCTTGCTCTCCCTTGTAAAATGTTCACAACTAACAAGTGGGTGAGATTTTCCAAAGGTATGGTTTAAAGACTTGATGGTATTGCCAAGTGGTAGCAATTAATCCATTTCCAGGCAGGCAAAACGTTAAGAACTGGAAAGCTCAGTTGTGAGGAAGGGAATAATTACTAATGACACTCGCCTAAGCATAAGGCGAAGCTGTGCATATTTTTCATATCGTCGCTTAAAAATAGGGGGTCAGTTATTTGCTTCTGTTAAAATGTCCTACACCTGTGAGGACTGCTCTAAATGCATTCGACTTCAACTCCTTATGCTTTATCTTTTTTCGCAAGGTATTCTTGTACTAGCTGTTATCTTTATGCTGGAGCAGTGAGCGCTTTTGGAAATTTTTTTTTTTTCATCTTCCTTCTATGCAGGATGAGACAATAACAGCAGAAGGAGATGAGAAAAGGACACTAGACCTTCGATATGAGACTGCCTGCAACAAACTGGCCAATGAAGCTGTGCGGAAGCTGAGTGGCGACAATGTCACCGTCGTAATAGTTCACATAGCACGCGACAAGCACTGAATCCTCCTCGGCCAGGTTGGCACCGGTCATGCTCTTGAGAGAGCTTGTGCAGCAAGAGTTGTCTTGTTTTGTATATGTGTGCTTTCGAGAGTTCTTTCTCTTCATTGTCACATTTTTTTCATACCGATAGGTTTTCATTCATTATTTTTTCATCACTAGTTGTGATACATTTGTTAAACATACTGGGTGTGTTCTGTCAGCTAAGTTAGACTTGATGGAGAACAGCTGCTCAGGCCAGGGGCATTATTGTGGAACCAAACGTGATGGCGGAAATCTTCACTGCGGTGATACAGACTAGTAGTAAGGTGGAAAGTTGGGTTAGTTGAATCTGATTCATGATGTAGTTAGCGCCAAAAATGAGGACCAAGGGGGGAGAAAGGCACAACATGAGCGTTATTTCGCAACTGATATTTTAATGGAAAAACTCATGCTGTATACCCATCTCATGAAAGCAAATCAAAGAAAACATACATGATAACATCAAGAAAAGCTTAGGGCACGATACATCTAACGGGGGTGCTGAGTAACATGATATATGGTGCAAAAGGAGGAAACTTCATAGTCGCAATCACGGAAAACATAAACCAAAAACGAAATGGAGGGAAGGGACAGAAGAAATTAGTCCCACATGTGGTCCAGGTATGCCAGTTCTTTAGCTGTCAAAGAAATTGACGGTGTGCTTATGCATGTGTTTCCCTGTCTTGAAATATAAAAAGCCTCCGTGAGCTTGCACTGAAGTCTTCGTTTATGAGTTGATAAAAATTCAGCTTGGGCTTGAAGGGGATTACATTTTTTCTTGCACACTGGCTTACATCCCGGCACACAATCCGGCTTACAATCTTTACATCCCCAACAATGGTCAACCAAATGCGAGGACTTGGAACCTGAGAGTGATCTTTATGTTCCTATAGCCGTACATTTACACAACGTCCTGTCTGACCTATGTAGGTCTTGCCACAGGAAAAAGGCAGCTCATATACCACACCCGTTCTGCAAGGGATGAACCCCAAAGTATGGCATGCCTTAGGCCTTTTCATATTTTTTATTCTGTCCTCTCTGGTTCCCTATTATTCTCCTTACTAGGCCGCACACTTTCTTGAGCTTGTTTGGAGCCAAAAAGATTGCCTGCACACCATAGCACCTGGCCTCGTGTTTTGTCTTTCGCTCAGCTTGGTCCTCGTTTTTGGTGCTAACTACATCATGGGTACAGACTAATATAATATATGCAATTTTCTACTCATACGAGCCTTATTAGCAAAATTAGCCACAACAGAAAACTCCTTTGAGCTGGCGCAAAAATGTGGATGACATGTGAAGGAGCTGTACTAACACATGCATAAGCACTAATTAAATGTCGCACTTCTTTTCGTGAGGAAGCTAAAGTTTTCTCGTGAGGCTGCAAGTGTCATTGCACTTTATCTCATTAGGCCATAATTCATTTCAGGGCGCTTTGTTTTGTTTGTTTGTTTTTCAGTGTGTGCCAGAAAACTGAAAGGAAGGCATGTGTTCATGGTTGTAAAGTTTATCGTGACAAGAATTGTCCATGCGAAGCAAAAGCTAAACATCGCCATCATGTAATGCTTTTTAGCACTGAGAAGCACAGATGAGTTAATGGAGTTCTAGTTTTGGTTAGAAGTCATATAGCAAGGAACGCTGTGGAGCATTGCAGCTTGTTTACTGTTGTGCAAAAACTCTGCGCAGTCTCGTGTTTCCTTTCTTCTTCTTTTTTTTTTTTTACACAGCGTGTAGCACTCCAAAGGGGCAGGCCTCTTTTTTTGTCTTACTTGCACTGGTTTAATAGGAAAGGGAAATAGGCATTTCCAGTTCAGTTTTTTATTTTTTTTAAGACTTCATGTTATTTTTTTACCTGAGCTGTGCAGATCAAAAGATTTCTGACTGGTGACTTCTGCTACATCTGACTCCTAAAGGGCCACACTTGCCTGCAGACCAGATGTGCTGGGCTTTGCTGAGACCGGCCCACAATTAGATGCACGCCCTTGCTCCCATCTCCATTATGTTTTATGGTGTAATGATGTAAGCAATGCTAAGTGGGCTTAGCATTGTGGAAACTACAGTTTCAGTTTCTGCTCTGCATGAGATGTGATATAATAAAGGAACACATTTCCACAACAGCATTGTGATTACTCAGTGGAACAACATTGCATGACATCTGCTGGCTGGAAGGTCATTAAACTGATGCATGGCTTCCATGACAAGGCTGCTGTGCAGGCTCTGTTCACACTTGTTAGGACTCATCATCAGGCCACTTATGTCTACTGCACAATAAATGCCTCTCCCATTGACCTCCAAATAACTGTCCTCTGCCAGCTGTGACCAACCTATACTGCAAACTTATCTACCTACCTCATTTTCAAATGCCCCCTGCAATGCTCATCTTGCCTTTGAATCCACTCCGTTTTCCTAAGGGACCATTGCAGTTGTCTAGAATAGAGTAAATGAAGTGACATCTGGCTGTATAGGGCCAAGCATTATGAAAGGAAATGAGGGACCGCGTGGCCTCAGTGCTTCGCGTTCCCGTGTTCTCGTTTATATTGAGTGGCTCTGTGTGCACAAGTGCAGCTGTGTAGGTGTATACAGGCCATGCACATCGTAGTACGTTGAACACTGCAGCTGGAGTTGGATTACCGCGTTTTTTTTTTTTCTGTCCTCAAAATATTACTTGCGCCCTCTGCCTACAACTGGATGTGTAGGTTCAAACAGCCGCTACGAGTCACTCAAAAGAAACTGATTATAGTATGCCCCGATGCCAGCATATGGTGGTGCACTGCATGGAGGCACCCAACTGATCATGGCATGTTTTATCAGTAAATATATATTTTTAATCGCATATTACATTGTATTATTATTTTCCTTCAGGAATAAAGTACTGGGTGTCTGTTAAATACTTGCCGACATTTCGGAATTCTGCTTTTTAGTGCTCTGTGCTTGAAAATCTGCATGCAGTCCAGTGGATGGTGAAGTACGAATTTTTTTAAAGCTGACTGACAGGGCCATTAAACAAGCTTATCCTTAGCCTGGCAGCCTTCAGCAGTCCTTGGACTACTCATAATTAAACAAATAGTTCCCGAAGCACAGTGGCCTGTCGAAGCTTAATGTTGACTTGGATTGCATGAAACTTATAAAAAGCGCACGAAAATCCTCCGGGCGAGAAACGCTTTCGAAAATCTGGCGAACGCTCGCGCTGCCCCGGGTTGTACGTACGTACAGCCCCTTACTGTGACGCACATCTCGAGCGTTACTTACCCACATAACGCATACTGTTCCTATCATCGCGGCGTACACGTTTGGTCAGCGCTCGCGTGGTGAGAGAGAGAAACTGGAGGAGGAGGAGGGGGCGCGGAAACGAGGAAGCAGACCTGCTGACGTCGGCTACGCTGCTGCGGAGCGCGGTGTGGTGACTCGTTTCGCTTGAGAGAGACGCGTTTTAAAACCTAGCGGGATATCTCTTCCCCCCCTCCGAGCGAGAGTGCCGAGCAGCATATCGAGCGCTGGAAGGCGTGCCCAGCTTATCTCTCTCCCCCTTGCTCCGCTCCTGGAGAGAGGGAGTGAGGAAGAAAAGTGCTCGCCGCGTGCGGCCAGGCGCCAGTGTAGCAGCGCGCATCTTCGGACCCGCGGCAAGTGCTTCGCCGCACTCTTTCGGGACGCAGCACGCGCGAGCAGACGACGGACAGAGAGGGGTCGGCAGTAGTCGGTGACGTAAACAGTGTGCAGCGAACTTCATCAGCCATGGCCGAGGAAGAGCTGTCGGAGAAGTTTGCCCGCCGCGAGGCGATCGAGAGGGGCGAGATCAAGGAGAAAGTGAGCGAAGGATTCAACCCTTACATCGAGTTCTCGCGCAAGGAGATCAAGGAATACGAGAAGCACTTCAAGAAGTGAGTACTGCGTAAAAGCCAAGGAATCGCGGCGATACAAGTGCAACTGCGACGTGCCTCTAGAAAATACAGGCAAACTTTTTCTTTTTTTTAAGGGGGAGGGCATGTAAGTGTAACTACAAAAATTTCCACGTCCCGTCCAGAACCTGATGTTTTAAGCTACCAATATCTCCAGAAATGTTCTGCCGCGGGAATGAAAATTCAGTGTGGAGTACCGAATGAAAGTAAATGTGTAACGACGCGGTCTTTACTTGCTGTTTAACGACCACGTAGTGCGCAGACGTTTAAAGGGGGAAAGCACGCACAGATTGCACACGGTCTCAATTTCCCTTGCTGTTCGCTGAAAAACGATGGTTTCCTGCCAAGCTGTTTCCCGTCAGCTGCACGCTTTGGCGAACGGCACTCACGTGAGGCCAGTCGCGCGAGGAGTCCAGTTTCGGTTTCGAACGCGAACCGCGCTTCGCACCAGCGAAGCACATGAGGCGCACTTAAGTGTGAGAATAAAAGGAAAGGATACATAACACCTCAATCCACGGCTTTAAAGCGGTGCAGGCTATGAAGAATGCATGCCTAGATTTAACGGCCTATAAAATGGCCGCCCGTTATTATAGGCAGGCACGTCCGCATTAGAGGTGGGAAGCGAACCGTATATAGGGCCCTATAAGTTTTCTGATACGCGCTGTAATAAGGCGAACGTAATGCAAGAGCTATTTTTCCCTTTCAATATAACAGCGTCATTAGTGGGACATGCGTGAGGACAAACTCGATGTTGCGTAGGAACAACTTTTCTCTATTTTTGTTTTATTTTTGTTCGCATGCGACAATTTATTTATATGTACGGTTCTTGAGCAGATTTAAGATGAACGGCTCAGTTTAGGCTGCGAAAATAAAAAAATAAGCGTTATGTGTATTTTCTCGGAGCTTTTTGACATAAAATTACTATATAGGCGCAGCAGGCCGCATTCCGATAGACGCGTGCTTGGTGGATCCACACCAACTTGAAAGACGCCATATCTGCAAGTCGTCGACGATGGTAAACAAATCATGGTTAGTCTATAGCTGACTGTCGTGGCTTAGTGATGGTCCTGAGTTCAATCCCCGACGAGGACAGGTTTTTCTTCAACGGCGAACGGCTCGGGAATGCGGCACAGTTTTCCTTTGTTGAAAGCGCGCAGGCATCGGAGGCGGTATAAGGGTATTGCTTCCTCGTAAGAGAAGAAAAACAGGAAAGAAAGCGATCCTTGACAAACGTTTCGTTGCGCATATGTAGAATGTAAACCCGTCGCGACATAAATATGCGTACTCATGACCGTTCTCTAGAGGAGCGAAGCCCGCGCGCTTTCAACTCTTCGACAAAGGCGGCTTGAGTCGCCGCCACCGGCGCTTGTGTAACGTGCATTTGATTACGAGTGGCTGTTATGCGAAAGCGTGATCCGGGTTCCAATGTTCGCTTCGTGCGACACTTTCCTCTTAGCAAGAAAAACACGCCCAGCTTGTTATAGGAGCTTCGCTTCTATGCTAAGTATATATCTCTGCGGGGGTGTTCCCATCAGGGGCGAAATATAGCGCTGATTCGGCGCGTTGGGGGGCACTGTGAGTAATCAGGCACTCCCTGCGAGTGAGGCACACGTCGCGGCTGATCAAAGAACTACCCGCGCATTGCGGAGCCGTGATTCCCGCTCTTGTGGACGTACAGTCTTGGTCAAAAGTCCTAAGGCCACAGCGTTCAGCTGCAGTGAAATGAATGTTCCTAGAATGCTCCGTGCAGCGGATCATTCAAAACACAAGTCAAGCAGGAAGCTTCTCTACCGCAAGAAGAAACCTTCCGCCAGCATTTCTAGGCCATTCGGTCTTTATTAGTGCCGTAAAGGCTCTGTTATGCGGCTGAAGAGAAAAGCCTTTGGCCTTAAGACTTTTGACCAAGACTGTACATCCTTTGTCAGAAGTTTGTAGCCCAAGGAATTTGCTTCTAACACGTGTGTAGTGGGACTCCTGTAGCATTCCTGGAAGTCCTACCCGTTGGGCCAAAGATCTTAACTTCAGGAGATTTTGATCACTAAGGCTGTATTACAAGCAACACGCTGCGGTTCGGAAGCACTTTTTCCGGGGCTCGAAAACATTTGACAAAGGGGTGCACACGTCATCAGAATCACATTGAAGACTACCGCGCCAGTGTCGACCAATAGTCTACAGATTGCTAAGCTGACCAATCATATATTATTATTGGTTTTTTGGTGGAAAGGAAACGGCGCAGTATCTGTCTCATATATCGGCGGACACCTGAACCGCGCCGTAAGGGAAGGGATAAGGGAGGGAGTGAAAGAAGAAAGGAAGAATAGGTGCCGTAGTGGAGGGCTCCGGAATAATTTCGACCACCTGGGGATCTTTAACGTGCACTGACATCGCACAGCACACGGGCGCCTTAGCGTTTTTCCTCCATAAAAACGCAGCCGCCGTGGTCGGGTTCGAACCCGGGAACTCCGGATCAGTAGTCGAGCGCCCTAACCACTGAGCCACCGCGGCGGGTCACCAATCATCGCAACAGTTTCAGTTCTGATTATTGAGCGCCGCCATTTTTCTCCGTCGCGACGCACGTTATCGAGGGCTCTCAAATGCGGTCTCGATGGTCACAATGCACCCTGTTACGGCACGGTCTTGTAGGTGACTTGCGAACCTGGCCCACTTGCATGACTGCACGGACGCGAGTTGGGCATCGAGAAAAATATCCGAACGTTCCGAAGACGGTTGCGCGGAGCGACCTATTCCAAGCATGGTTTCAGTTTCGGAGGCCGAGATGGGTGCGCGCTTTTGGACTTGATGCTGAGTTTTGCGCCAAGTCCCGTATAGCCGTGTGCATAGCGCGATCTAATTATGATCAATTTGTCGACTCCCATTATCTCGCTACTACTGGGCTACGAGGGAGTGCTTTCTTCTTCGGCTTGGTCGGTGGTCGGGTGGTAACATTCAAATTGGTGCATTTAGGAGACTTTATAGGAATGGTGGTTATGTATGAGGTGTCATGGTCGACTGCCATATATATCATTGAAAACAGCGTCGCAATCGGAGCCCAATGGACAACGGCGTTATGTGGCCCAGGCATAGAGATGGATGCCCCATAGTGGAGGGTTCCGGGTTAATTTCAACCCCATAAAATTTTTTTTACAGACAGAAAAACTATATTTCTGCAAGTGGGTTTTAGACCCAGCTGGGTCCCTGGGCCACTGCGCGGTCCCGCACTGTATCATGAAGGTCATGTCGGGACATGACGTTGGCAGTCCGAGTCATCACAGCAAGCTGCGATATCGGGTCTGCAGACGTGAGCAGGACCTCCCAGCTCGAGATGGCGAGCTGTCCCTGCGGGGGAGGGTCAGCAGGGCAGCCGAAAAGGATGTGGGAGAGTGTGGCGTGAGGGTCACCGCATAGGGAGCACGCAAGGGACGTGCCACAATAGTGTGATAACAGCTCTGGAGGCGTCTGAAGAGGATCTGTTGGAAGTGCGTAAGAGAGGGGTGGGGAGGAGGGTAAGTCCGACGGTCCAAACGGGGTATTTGCGTGAGCTCCGCAAAGGTGTGTGCCCGCTCCCTCGAGAATACCGGATCGAGACTGTCCTGAGCCCGGCAAATCAAACCTCGGGCCAATTTATCATTTAAGGTGCACTGACATCGCGCAGTACATGTCTTTTGCGTTTCGCCTCCATCAAAATATGGCCTTGCTCAGCAGCTGACCGCCGAGTCACCGCGGCAGACCCAATTGAGAAGGTCAACGCACGGTCTAGACTTTTATCTCCTTTCTCGGTCGTGATCAGTGCATGCTGCTGCGTTGGTTACATCACGCCCCTACATCCGCCTCCCTCCTCAATACTCGCACCGCAGGTGATAAGGGAAAAATGAAGGCAACAGGCTTCCATATATGGTTTGACCCACTGAGCGCGCACCGAGGCAACGATCGTATACGTGTCTTTTCATAGCAGCACAGAGGGGATATCACTCAGCGTGTGGCCGATGCTTTGACGTCGCGCTTATCTGCCCGTACGAATGCATTAGGCTTTTGTCTGAGCGATGAGTTCATTGAACACATAAGCTCGACTTCCGCGGGGATAAACTGAAATGTGAAGTCACCGGTCGTCGCCAGGCTCACAGACAATGAGCGTTCACTAGCATTATTGTGCTGTTTTGTGATTGTTCACTGGCTCTCCCACATATATAACGTAATAGTTGTGTCTAGCGAAGATAGCAACGTGCCCCAAAACTACAGAGTAACATGGTTTCGGAAAGCGACGATCATAAATTTCCAAATCCGCCGCGGTGGCTCAGTGGTTATGCTGCTCGGCTGCTGACCCGGAAGACGCGGGTTCGATCCCCGCCTCGTTGGCCACATTTCGATGGAGACGAAATTCCAGAGGCCCGTGTGCTGTGCGATGTCAGTGCACGTTAAAGAACCCCAGGTGGTCGAAATTATCCGTAGTCAACGGCTTCCCTCATAGCCTGAGTCGCTTTGGGACGTAAAACCCCATAAACCCATAAATTTCCGGCAGGAACTTGACCGAGCTTATAAACTAGCTAACCTCGCCAGATCCTGCTTTATCACGTCGGCCTCCGTATAATCTCTTCCTTTCAAGGTACTTTATCGTCCGAGCAATACTCATCTCGTCGCCATAGTACTTGCAGCCGAGCTCGAGAAGTAAATAGTTATCATGCCGAAGCCATTCACAGGCCGTGTATTGTGCAATACTATTGATACTATGGAACATGGCACCAGCGCAAGAGACAAGGACGAAGGGAGAAGACAACACGAACGCCGGACGAAGGGAGAAGGCAACACGAACGCCCTTCGTCCTTGTCTCTTGCGCTGGTACCATGTTTCATAATAATGCAAACAACCAACTAGCCCCGCTGTCTACCCCGATTGCTATTGTAGGCTATGGCATGCTCTCATCCAGTCGTCCACACACCTATCTAGAGCGCCCGAAAGGCGCCCCGCGGAGTACACTTGTGTTATTTACGAGTGGCCAATAGGGCTCGAAACCTGACCTTATCGATCGTGTTCCACACCTCATGTCTGAAAGATGTTTCGGGACCGCCAGCCAGCGGCAGCTGTCATAAATGCACAACAGAGCATGTCGCTCGAACGCTGTAGACAAGTATGCGCGCTTGAAAGCTATGAGTACATCCGAGTCGTTCGTATGTACGTGTGCAGGCGGCGTATGTATAGAGAAAAGAAGCAACTTTAGCCACGTGTTTTTTCTTTTTATTTTACAACTGGCTGGGAGCTGCGGCCCTCCTCCTGAGCTCTGTTATCGGGCGGATGTTTGCGCAACCATCACTGCCGCGATGCACCCCCCCCCCCCCCCTTCCCCCATAACGTTGAAGTGCACCTCCATACCTGGTGCGGACGAAGGTGCCGTGGCCTGCTACGCCTGCGTCTGGGATAGGGACAGGCATCCAGTGAATACGTATCGAAAGGGCAACCTTTATCCTTCGCATGTGCGGGTGAGAAATCATCTGTCGATGTGCGAGAGCATGTTCTTCTCAGTGTGACGCCATGAGCTCGCTTTTTCGAACAGACCAGACAGTTTATGTATCGGTATAATGCGGAGTTTCCATTGTACGCGGTACTGTCCTCCAGATTTATTTTATCTTTTACCCATATTGAACTAGCCTCAAGGAGTCTGCGGCAGGGATTTGCATACAATACGCGTAGCATATAGAGACCGATCGCAAGTCGGCAGGAAATAAAAACTACATCACTGGTTTACAGTACAAAAAAAATAATAAAACAAATGGAGTAGGTAGCTCTAAATATAATTCTCAGCTAAAACCAAGTCGGCAAAGAAAGGCCCTATATTGACCGCAAGTCTTGTCATGCGCGGTGCGTCGCATTGGTGAGCTGTGAACGAAACGGCTTATGCTTGAGGGAAGATTTAAGGAATTTGAAGTTAGGTTGTGCATAATGATAAGCTATGACATTTATTGATTCCTATCACATTAAACACGAACTACTCACTATGGATGTGAACAACCTTCTAGTGCTCTCCTTAAAAGAGGCAGAATATGCAAAGCCCGGGCTAATTTCCATCGCTGAATATATCGAACACTTATACTGTTTGCAATAGGAGAGGACGATTTTCACTTATTTTGCGAATAATAACGGGATGATATTGAAATTTCGGTTAAGATCTCCTCCTTCTATTGCTTATTGCGGGAATTTAGTTGTCACGGCAGAAATTCTCCTCTGCTACGCACAAAAACTCCGTATTTTTTTAGGTGAAAACAGGGGTGGAAATCTACCCGAGGGCTTGCGGCGTATCACCCTGCCTCTTCACCAGAGTACTTTCTACTCCCATAATGGGTTACCCTGCCTCTTTTAGGGAGTGTGCCAGAGTGCTTTCTACCCTCAAAAAAGGTAATTCGCGTTTATTGGTGATAATTTTACGTGCTCACCCCATTCCGATAGAGCCTGACGTGAAATGCGTCGAAACTGGGGCACTTTAATGTGAACTGTAAATACTGACCGGGCTCAACCATCACTGTAGCGGTGCTGCCTGCAGCAAAGCCCGCAATGGCTAATAAGTACTCTTTCGATTATTTGAAGAGGGGTGCTTGAACTCCACTTCCGCCGAAAGAGCAGAGAGCGGACAAGATAGCGGTCAAGAGGTTGGCTCTCAAGCTCTGCCGACAGCGCCTGGGCGATTTGTTGCGAACGCTGAACTCGAGCGGCTTTATATCAAAAGAGAGCGCGTACTACAAGACGTTATACGGCCTGATCTGAAATCTGCTGGGCATTCCGCCTTTAGCTTACTGTGTGTAATTTAGCAAGAGGAACAAATACGGAAAAAGCCGAACTTCCAGAATGGTTAGTGGTGTATGGGTAGGCTTCGTGGCTGCTGTTCCAGTCGCATTCAACTGATTGATAACGCACAGTTTTTACCTGCGGCGACACGAAAGGGAGTTCAAGGAAACCTTTTTCGATTGAGCCTTAAAAAAGCTAGTTGTTGAGCCGCACTACTAAGGAATTTCTTTAGCTTGCTATAAGTTCCAGGTACCAGCGCAAAAGCGTCGTGATCATCATGACTGCGTCACTTCCTGCGCCTTCTTTGCATTAAGAAGCTTTGTCTTCGCTATTTATAACAAGCGCAGTGCTGGAGCATTTGAAGCTCTTCTCCACAGCGACGGTGGTCTATATTATGTGAGTTTCAGTCGTAACAGTTGGGGGTGATTTTTGTGTCCGCATTACGTACGCTAATCTCGCACCCTCTCTCGACGGTTGTAGAGAATCTTAACGAGCACTGAAAAGTAGACAGTGTCAAGGGCAGCGTTTAACGACAGCATGATAGGGCCTGGCCAAAAGGAAGATTAACGACTCGTGTAAGGACGAGCGTCAGTGGCACTGCAAGTACACGTCCACTCCACGAGCACGGAGATGGAGACCAGGACAACAACAACAAAAAAATCGCGCTGAAAGAAGTATCAAAAGATAACAAGCAAAAAAGAAAAAACGGGACCGCGCGCCGTCTTCAAATCCGCCACACCGACACCGCAGGCAGACGACGCATTTCCTCCCTCCGTGCAGCGCGCGCGGCTAGCCGCCGGACGAACGTTCTTTCAGCCCGAAACGCGCGGCAGGTGGATTTCTCCCAGACGCTCGCGTATTATGGAGCAGGGGGAGGGGGAGGGGGGGGGGGAAGAGAGCGACCTTGATTCCCGGGAACCCCCCCACCTCCTCAGAGTCATCCGTCCGCTGATGGAAACCGGCGCAGGCGCTAGCTGCCGCCTTATTACGGAACATACACAGAGCCGCCGCCTTTTCTTCTTTGCTCCACCGACTGAGCTGCATTCGAGGCAGAGTGCACGCGACCCGCAGGGCCGGTCGACGGCTGCTCTCAGCTGAGAAATGCCGCCGTTATGAATGCCGTGGCGCGCGCCTCTTTCTCTGAACAAGCGTCGCCTCGCCGCACGGGCACGACGACTTCCACGCACACAGGCCGGCGCTGGAGACCGCATTCCGCCGGTCATCCCTGGATGCATGCGTCGCCGCCGCCTTCGTGGCCCCGATGCACACGTGTGTGTGCGCGCGCGCCTATTCTCGGTCGGCAGCCGCCTTGCCCCCGTACGCAGCTGCATTGCTTTCTCGCTAAATACGTGCAGTGCTGCAGTAGCCGTAGCGGGCATAGCACAATCGGCTGTGCATTAATTGCGTTCAACCAACGGCGCATTTTTTTTTTTTTTGTCCTTAGAAGTCCGTCCTCCTGCTTTTGTCGGCCGGCTTCCGGAAATTCAGCTTAGCCTCCGCGGCGGCTCAGGGGTTGTGGCGCTCGGTTGCTGACCCGAAAGACGCGGGTTCGATCCCGGCCGTGGCGGTCGAATTTCGACGGAGGCGAAATTCTAGAGGCCCGTGTCCGCTATCAGTGCACGTTAAAGAACCCCCGGTGGTCGAAATTTCCGGAGCCCTTCGCTATATACGGCGTCCCTCATACCTTGAGTGGCTTTGAGACGTTAAACCCCCACAAACGGTCAACCATAGGCCAAACCAATTCGGCTTAAATGAATTTCAGTCAAATTGGACAGTTCAACAGGAATGGAATTGCTGAACCCAACTGAATCATTCATAGACCTCAACCCATTTGATCCACTAGAGTCCGGCTGTACCCTGGGCCAAACGGTTAAACTGAATTCAACAAAACACCCGTTATTATTTATAATATGTTGCATTATGCGCAAATCGAAGCAGACGTCACGCCGTTGAAGGTACGTGTGCCGCAGAATTCATCCTGCACACCAGCCTCAGCAACATTTAAACCACATTCGAACGTAATATCGTTTCATTATTGGCTGGCCCCTTAGCAAGTGGGCAAATGAGTCAAGATATGCAAAGACGCAGTAACCGACCTGACCTGCCAAAACTCGCAGAGCTGCGCAACGGTTGTCGCATTTTTTTTTTTTCGCACTGCACGGATTTAGCGAACCGGCCTGCCGAACGGAAGAGAAAAATCGGCTCCTCGAAAATCTCCCGAGAGCTTTTGTTTTTTCTCTCTTGGCGTTTCAGCTATTGTCCCTGCTTTTACGTTAAACCTGCGTTGTCGGGAACGATGGACCCCTCGTAATGCTCCTATATAGAAAGATTAATTACTGGCATCCTCTTTCGCCACATTGCTTAATAAATTAAAGTGCTTGTTTTATTTATTTCGTGCTTCTTTCTCTATTTTTTTTTACTTTGAATCCTATTTTTTCCTTTTGTCATACTAAGCTATTCTGTAAGTTGTAAGCTATTATTTTGATTTCTGTGACGGTACGTGCAATTTTTCCGTTCTGTTTTTACGCCATTACTATATTCTTCCCTTGGTCATTTCTTTCGCTTTCACAATCCCTGAAATCCAAAGCTACTGGAAGGCCCACCATGTCCTCTTTGATATATCTGGATATGCAATATAGTGCACAAGAACACGTCTAATAATTTCTGCCCTGCTCCCTTCTGCTACACATCTATATCATCTCACTGTTCATAATCACTTCTATATTGCTTGGTTAGAAACAAATAGAGGGCACTGCCTCCTGAACGATCATACAGCGTTTCCTTCCGAATTTCGCTAAGATTTCGCTATTCGTCGCCGCCCTCTAGCGGTGCCCTCTGACGAACGCTACGCGCCTGAATAACGCCTCAGCGGTCGTCGGTGTCACGTGGACGCATCAGCTACTGAGGCTCCCAGCTATTTTTGTAGCTCACGCAACAATGGCCGGTTACGGCACCTTCGTTACATCAATTTCAGGCAATCTGAGGAGGAACACATGTTACTCGTACTCCGGGGTGAGAGAGAGCTGGAGGCTTTATTTTTCAAGAGCTAACCAACGTGAGCATGCGGGCGGCGCCGTGCTACTAGGCTAGCAGCGGCAGGGATCGCGAGAAAGAGCTAAGTGCGCGAGCAAGGTTACAATTCCACTTCTGGAATGGGGGGTACACAAAGTTGTTTACCCGTGGCTGCTGTGCTTAGAAAGAGGTAATTGGGGGAGCTCGGTGCCCCGAGACAGCACGGCTTCTGCATAAGGAGAAAGAGAGATAATAATAATAATAATAATAATAATAATAATAATAATAATAATAATAATAATAATAATAATAATAATTGGTTTTTGGGGGAAAGGAAATGGCGCAGTATCTGTCTCATATATCGTTGGACACCTGAACCGCGCCATAAGGGAAGGGATAAAGGAGGGAGTGAAAGAAGAAAGAAATGATGCACTGCCGAGAAAGAGCGGCAGCGGCGACCATATATGAGCGTGCTTCGGGCCGCGTAACAGCTCGGAGAACACGGAGGAAACGACAGGATCGCGCGCTGACGCGGCCGGCATAGCGTGCGCGAACTACCGCCGAGCCACTTAATATTCAGCTGACGCGAGAGCAACACCGATAGGGAAGTGGCGGCGACGTGCGCCATTATTCTCCCCTAATCGATTCATCCCGCGTTGCGGGGAAGAAAATCGGGTGCACAGTTTTCGCCGCTCTATTTTATTAGAAAAAAAGAGGGAGACAGAGTGAAGTGATCGGCGAAGACAAGCACATATGGCTAATAATAGAAGGTTGAGTCAGCATCGCCTAGGCAATAGGATGCCATCAAACCGCGCGATCAGCCAGGTGCGCGAAACTGCATTAGGAACGCTATATACTATAGTCGTGAAAACAGACATAACAGCGAATAGCGAAACGCCGGCATGGCGTGAAGTGCGCAGAAATGCCTGCCGTAGCAGTTTGTTCACGACTCTGCCGTCCTTCCTTCCTTCCTTCCTTCCTTCCTTCCTTCCTTCCTTCCTTCCTTCCTTCCTTCCTTCCCTCCCTTCCCTTCTCTCTTCATTCCTTCCTTTCCTTCCTTCCTTTCCTTCCTTCCTTCCTTCTTCCTTTCCTTCCTTCCTTCCTTCCCTTCTCTCTTCCTTCCTTTCTTCCTTCCTTCCTTCCCTTCTCTATTCCTTCTTTCCTTCCTTCCTTCCTTCCTTCCCTTCTCTCTTCCTTCCTTTCTTCCTTCCTTCTTTTCCTTCCTTCCTTCCCTTCTCTATTCCTTCTTTCCTTCCTTCCTTCCTTCTTTTCCTTCCTTCCTTCCCTTCTCTATTCCTTCTTTCCTTCCTTCCTTCCTTCCTTCCTTCCTTCCTTCCCTTCTCTCTTCCTTCCTTCCTTCCCTTCTCTATTCCTTCTTTCCTTCCTTCCTTCCTTCCTTTCTCTATTCCTTCCTTCTTCCTTCCCTTCTCTCTTCCTTCCTTCCTTTCCTTCCTTCCTTCCCTTCTCTATCCCTTCCTTTCCTTCCTTCCTTCCCTTCTCTATTCCTTCCTTCCTTCCTTTCTCTATTCCTTCTCTCTTCCTTCCTTCCTTCCTTCTTTCGTCGTTGATTAGAACCCGTCTTCCGGGTCCTAACAGAGACGCAGCACCACGCGTGGCAGCAGCAGCGGCAGCCGACCACTCTACACAGGCGCGTGGGGGCAGCCGTCAGGACTCATTCCGAAGCACTCGGATCGATGCGCGCTCCTCTCAGCCATGCGGCCTCGCGCCCGCTGGAGGCGGTCCGACGACGGTGACCTTGTGTTCGAAAGCCGCGGCTCAGTTGCTGGGCGACGAAGGACGCTCCCTCGGGCTCACTCACACAGCGCCGTTGGAGGCGACGTCGCAGTTCGAGAAAGACGTATCCGAAATGCGTCGCTTGCTGCCTACTCTATTTAGACAGGGGAAAGCAGTGAAGTTGCACCACAACTTCGAAGGAGCGACTATGTTTTTTACTCACCCATGAATCATATATCTTCTTGAAACCTGACATTCGCGTTTATTAGTGTCCGCGCTGTTCTTCGGTGTGTAGCAAGTTGCTGAGTGCATCAGTTTGATTTACAGCTATATCTGAGCCATGCGGAGCTGGCAGAGACATTCTGTACCAGTGCGCTTCGCTGTACCGCATGGAGTGCGTTCTTTCTGTCTGGCCTTCGTACCTGTATGTGCCCGTAGAAAGCCCAGCAACTATTCTTCTCTCTCTCTCTCTCTTTTCTTTTTAAGCCAAGCCTGACGGAGTTGTTAATAGCCAAATGACAGCACGTCGCGGGGCTTCCAGCCGTCGCACCACGTGCGAGCAAATGGACGCATGTTTTATGCTATGCTCTTCCGTATACTCTAAACACGAATAAGCTTATATGGGAGTGAAGATGGGGTCATGCAGCTGTCCTTTAGCGCACTCACCTTTTAGGGGGCCGGGTATGCTGCCCTTCCGGGGTACATTTCGATCACTAACTATACGGTATGCTTACTCTTGGCAATGGAGGCAGGTATATACTCCCACTGTAAAGTATATAGTAACTTGATGCAGTTAGCACTGGGAGGAGGCTTTTAAACGCTGCGCCGGAGGTCCAAATAGAGGAGATGAAATGTTTTTAAGAGGGAATTCGTTTATGTGGCCAACCGTAAGTGTTCCGTATTTTTGGCAAAGGAAATCTACCTTTGGACTTGGACAGCATATCTTGCCTTTCCTTAAGGGGAGTGCGCTACGGCACAGCTTACTACATTTCTACTCCTTTCGTGTTTAGACTGAATGGGCCTGGCGCTGACGCTCGCTCCGAAAGCAAACATGGAGTGCATTAGACGTCCCGTGAAACAAGTTTCTCATGTTCTGAACTTAGAACGTCGCGTGAGGGGAGGAGTTACAGTAATTTGGAGTCAAGAAATGGTACAAAGCCTAAAATTAAAAAAAGTGAGCAATAATATACAATCGAACTGCAAGCAGTTATTAAAGCATGCAAGAAAAACGTACCACATTGACACATACAGAAAAAATAACTATAAAATAACAGCATTTCACGGTATCAAGTTGAACATGGTGTACGGTTTATACATCAGATATTAAGACAGCGAGAAGGTGTTCAATTCAATACTAGCAATGCTCTCCGGAATATATCGCAACACTTCATAGCACGCGGCAATGCAGAAGAATTAAACGCGAGTGTTCGGCCTTATAGACGAACTGAAAGCTTAGATTATGATATGGGCGGCATGAAGTGCGAATTAGTCACGTAAGTGGCCGTGTTGACGCATGATTACAGCAGATTAGTTTGTGCATAAAACAAAGAAATGCGATATCCCTATGTGATTGCAAATTTGTGAGCGTTATAAGGTTATAACTTGATGTTGATTATGCTAGAATTCAATTCCTAGTTTGATGACAAAACCTCAGCTGGTCAAAATTGACTGGAGCGCTTCACTACGACGTCCCTCATAGACTGCCGCTTTCAGACGTCAAATCCAATACACCAATGCACTAATACAGCTACGGGAGTTTATGCTCTGATCTTTTCACAGGTGGTCAACGGACTTTCAGTGCGCAATTGTGATAGTTAAAGGGTGGCCCAGCTGCAGCTTTCGTGTGGTACGAATGTAGAAATGCATGACACACGCCGTGACACCTGCTTCTGCGGCCTCAACCGCAGCTCGCGTCACCCACGTGTTATTGTGACTCACCACCGCGTGCTCTCAAGGAGCGCGCGCAGCCAGATCACGGCCCCCACTCACGCCCCGGCGCTCTCTGAATCCATTAGCCAGGCCCCCGGTAATTAGCGTCGATGAGGTGGTTCGATTCGAACCGTGTACGGGTACAGCCCGGGCCAAGGTTGCGCGGGGCCTTCGCCTCCTTGTATACACACGCGGGTTGCGTGCACTGAGCGTGCAAAGTTCAAACGCTCCGCATGCGATCCAAGGTGAACACCAATCAGCAGGTTCCCACAATAACCGTGATGGGCGATGTTGATCGACAGACACTTTTGGTCGCTATCGTCAGTTTCGATCAAAGAAGGAAGTACAAACTGTGACGTGATTACAGGGAAACGGAGATTACGCACCTCGTTATCTTGTTTTGATCTCTCTAGCATGTATTGCCTCGACATAGTCCGAATTCAGTTCCCCGTTCTTTACACGTTCCAGCGGTGAAAACTGGGTAGTGAGTGGGCAGAAAATTGTACGGATGATTTGGGAGATGGAAGCGGGTATTTCATGACGTGAATGAAGAAACAGACGATAACTTATCTCGATTGTTTTGTCTCTGGATGTTATTTAGCCTCGAAATGCCCAGAATCCAGTTCCTATAGTTCTTCACGCCAGTATTGCCAAAAAAGGTAAAATGAGTAGGCGGGAAATTACATAGATGATTTCCGAGGGGTATGCAATACCCTGTGCATGACGCGTGTGCGAAATCCTCACACGAACCAGAACAAGTAGACAATGGTGGTCAGCGTGGAAAGCGACTGGCGCATAGTGGAGCTATAGGTGTCACTTGGTTTTTATAAAATTTAGTGATTTAGTAGATGCTCTAAATTTCGTGTTCGCATGCCTTTTGCGGTAAAGTGCGGAGAGACTGGCCTAGGAAATTTTAATAGTCGCATCATGCAACTGCTTTTAATTCGTCTTTGAACCGGCGATATTATTCTGTGTGGCCGCATACGTCGATACGACGTGCTGTTTGCGCGGATCTACTACAAGGACAAGATTTTTAAATACATTTTTTCCCGCAAATTAAGCAAGAATTTTGTGCACATACGTGTGGAGATATGTTAGCTGAAAACACACTTCTGTCAGTGAATCAGGCATGCATGTTAAGGTCCCATGCGAAGATTGTGTGTCATCTTTTTTTTAAATTTTCATTCCTCGCTTGCAACCCTCTGTCGTTGCAACCCTCTGTCTTTTCGTTTCCCAATGGTTAAAATAAGCGAAGCGGTGGAACTAATATGCCACGTGCTTCACAACTCGGCGGTTTGTTTCGACAGCTTCCAAGATACTCGATGTCATGTATTGCAGTACGCGGGCTTGGTAGAGCGGAATAACGAGGGCTCCGTTAGAATATGCAACCGAAAGAGTGTGTGTGTGTGTGGTGGGGGGGGGGGGGGGGGATTCTGACAAGCGATCGCTCGATTTAGAATTAGGCAACCTTAAAACGTTCTGCGCCTTCGCAATGCTCGTTCTGCCAGGGTGCAAGCATCTCCAGCTCAGCACCGCGTCGCTGTTTCACAAAGCAATCAGTATGTTGTCATCAGTGATTGCGAGTGTTTCCTTGTGTTTATGTTTCTCGCTCCATGGTTCACGTAATTGTTTTGAGGATTCATTTAAAAAGCAGAGACTAGGCAAGTAGAAAAGGGCTCGTGAAATATCCGGTGCCTCTGCAGGGAGGCTCGTAATTGGACTGGCACTTATATTTTTTGGCTTTGCTGTGTTTCGTTACGGCGTACAGTCGGAGACAAAAGTCTCTGGACCATGCGTTGCCCGGACGAAGCCGATAGCTCTGCTATTAGTCGGCGGCTGAGTACACACTTGTCGAGATGAAAGAACAAAATTCTGACCTTCACCTCCACAAGTGTGGTCTCCATTCTCCGGCTAATAGCATAACTATCGGCTTCGTTTGAGCAACACGTGGTCCAGAGACTTTTGTCCCCGACTGTACATTGCCAGATAGCTCGGAGCCGTTTCTTGCTGTCATGACGAAAGTGAGACTGAGAACATCCCTATACAAATCTCACGTCCGTGAAGCGAATTGCATGGTTCCCTCCTATTTCCTGGGGCTCGGCTACTTGACATCTTGTATAAAGAGCATAGTGTGTCTAAGAGCATGCCTGTGGGCTCGGTTGTCGTTCGGTGTTTAAGTTTTACTTCGGGATGACCACCACGGAATGAACAGTTAGTACAGGAATGTAATGCCGTAAACGTAGGACCCAGAAGTGAGAGACTTTGCGTGCGTCTGATGAAATGCTCTGTATACCCTCGAGACTGGACTGTCGCACCCTTTTGCTTTGTAAGCTGCTAAGTCATACGAACCGTCCTCTTCAGTCTGTTATTTTTTCCTCGCATCATTTCGAGCCTCAGTTCGCTTCTAGCTCCTTTCTCGCTCACCGAAAGAAGGAAGAAAGAAAAATTACATGACTTCTGAATCATCGACTGCGTGTCTTACAAGATGCAGGCAATGTGTGTTCTTTTTTTTTCTTTTTTGTATGCGCGCCGTGAGTAGCATGCGACAATATGCGACTGACAAGCTCCGGCATGCATGCAGACGACGGCAAAAGTTGGAGCGATTCGAAGCACTGCTTCGTTGTGACCAACGCAATTATGTCGCGCAAATCATATGCGTAGGCGGTAGGTGGTTTATGCATGACACATTCAGAAACTCCGCACTTTTCCATCTGTCGCGGCTGCAGCGTTATAGCAGACGACTTCGGCATAGACGCTAACAGGCAGTCGCGTTGTTCCCTTCGAGCACCGTATATGCGCCAGCTGTCGTTCCAGCAGTGCTACCGCAGTCTTATACAGCCCTAGATAAAGGTTAATGAAGGCGAAGTTCGTGCCTATCGTTCACTGACCTCACCTATATATGACCGCGAGCAGACGTGCGCCGAATTTGTGTAGGCACGGCTGTGGGCGGTTTTTTTCTTTTTCGTATGCATACTTACGAAGCTAAACGCGCATGCATTTCTCAGGAGGCTCCCGGCGCGGGCCAAGGCAGCGCTCGACGCGGTCGATTTGCGTCCCTCGGGTTTGTGACCTGCGTTAGGCACGGCGGTGTATGTACACGCGTGTCAGGCAGGCGGCCATGTCAACTCAACACGCGATCGAGTGACGCACGCAGGTACTCCGAGCACGAAAGCGGTGTGCGACCTGCGCGCGTGTCACCTTGCATGTTGTTCCTCACGGCCGCATTCCTGGTATATAGCTGCGCAATGCTTCAAAACGTACTCAGCCGCAGATAGCAGTTTATGGAACGCGATATTAGCGAGAAATATGAGCATGCAATTTGGACTCTGCACTGTTAAATATGAAGCAATGCGCACCCCTGGACGCAAACAGATTAAATTTCTTCGCTAGATTATCTGTTCCACTTCGGTGATGTGTTAGGCCGATGAACAGCAATTCGTTTAGCGGAGCCTTTCTTTTAATTATTTTTCGGGGGAAAAATGCGTTTTTCTCCTGAAACAGCTGTCCGGCATCGTGACAAAACGAGCCCCGATGCTCAAAAAATTATATGTCGGCAAATAACTCGCTCGGATATTCATGGTGTGCAGTATTTATTTCGAGGAACCAGGCGCACATACGTCGGATGTCTATATATTCGTGCAGAGGGCGATCTTGTCTCACAGATGTCAAGATATTGCACTATTGCATTGAAGATATTGCACTATAGGGAAGATATTGCACTATAGGGAGGCAGTGTATACACTATAGAGAAGTTGGTTTTCGCATCGAATACGTGATTATCTCTCTTCGGAAGTGTTAACAGGCCACTCCCGCATTTCCTCTCCAGCCGCTTTCTATTATTGTTCGTGTTTCATTTGACGCTGACGGTACATGCAAATAATGACGAAAGTGAGAGAAAGAGTGGGTATCCTTTAACGCCATGCAGAGTGTCAAGCCAGTGTCAGTGCGAATGTCAAGCCCCCGCGTCTAGAAGTTTCAAACCTATTGTTAATTGTCTCAAGATGAATAATCTCTCTCCTCGCGGCAGATGTGCAGTTTCGGGAAACAACAGAGAAGGAAGTTAGGCTGTGTGCGTTTAGCCACAGTGTACAAAACATTTATAATGGTGGCTGGAAGTAAGAGGCTACCCGCGTTCTTGTGGTTTATTTTCGGCGAAACCCTCCCACCGGCCGCGGACGGAAGTCAGAACCAGAAACCTCGTTTCGTGCCCGTGCAATAAATGTGCTCGATCTATATAAACAATACTTAGTTTCGTTCCCAGCGTGCCAATCAAATGTCAACCACGGTTCAACAACCATCACCTTAATTAAGAAGGCAATTGCTCATTAGCGACCACCTGAACGCAGTCACACGGAACACATGTGGATGCTAATGAGTAATTACCCCCTTAACTGAAATCTACTTCACCCTGGGCGTTCCGCTAATTACACCGGACTGACCCTGGAAACACCGAAAACTTCTTTTCTAGTTCATCACCATCATAGACGTCGCTGTCGCAATCACCATCACCAGGAAAGCAATGCATGCTGCTGCAGGACTCTCCCGTTAATCCTCCAGGTGATTAACTATGTCCTGCGCTAACCGCGACGGACTATACAGTGTACCTCTTCAAATTTGTTACTCTAAATTCCCCTCTTGTGCCTCTGCCGTCCACGGCTATCAGTTTCCCTTGACTTCGAGTCGACTCTGCTCCCCATGTCCCGTCGATTTCATTTCGCGCCATTTCCATCTCTTTACTTAGACTAGGACATCGTTAACCCTAGTTTGTTCTCTAACCCGCGCCGCTCTCTTTGTCTCTCACTTTACCCTTTACACAAGTCAGTGCGCCGTCCTCAACGTGATTTCAAGCCTTTTTCCGTTAGTCTCAAAGTTCGTGCCACACTTTCTTTAGCTACGCCCCTGGCCCTCCAATTCCGACTAAAGTGCCACGAACCAACTTTCCAGACCGCGGCTTGACTCGCTGGCACCTCGTTAGTGGCCTACGCGGCGTAACGTCGTCACAACACGAAAGAGCCCGCAGGCGCCGCGGGCTTTACTCGTGAGTGACCGCGTCGGGGCAGGACAGGGTGACCGTGCAGCAGGGCCGTAGATAATCGCGTCGGCTCAGCGTGTTCGTAAAACGAGCGCAGCCGGGCCAGGAGCGCGAGGTTAACGAAGAGTGCACGATCCTCCACTTGCAAGCACCTCCGGTCGCCCAAGACCTCATCAGCGGGTCAATCTTCTTGACGGCCGTTTCCGACTTTCTGCGCATGCGCATTGGGCGGCGAAAACATCCGGGCCCCGTTGTCTCGGCGGAAGGGCAACCGCCGTTGCTGCAACGACCGGTCGCCGAAAGGGAACGTTCTGACGCCGCGGGGATGTGCTGCTGCCAGCGTTCACTTCCTATACGTGTCCGCGAACAGCTGTTCCCCTTCTGTCTGGCGCCGGTCACGACCGTCCATCGACTGCTCGAGCGTCCGAACAACGCTCCTCCGTTCGTCTCTTGTGATCGCGCTGAGCGCGGCCTAGATTCATCATCACTGTATACCGTTGTCACCACGGCACGCGTTTGAAAGCCCATTTTTATTGGCGCGAAGAGCGCGAACTGTCGCTCGTCGGCGCAGTGAATGTGTAGACTCCAAGACGCGGCGGCCCGCAAGTTCGACTTGTTCGCGGTACAGCTAAGTTATGGATGTAGAATACGGAATGACGTTCTCTGGGGTCAACGAACCTGATTGTAAGAAGAACTTGAATCCTCTTGCTTGCTTTATCACTTTCCCTCTTCTGTAGCTACATCACTGAGCTTCACTGCTTGGAGGAACAACTACTGGAACCGCGAATAAGCTTCCATCTTCTGCAGCCGCCAGCAGCCGCAGTGTTGTTGATGGATGCAGGGGGCGGCATAAAGTTAGGTGGGCAGATGAGATTAAGAAGTTTGCGGGGATAGGGTGGCCGCAGCTGGAAAAAGGACAGGGTTAAAGACATGGAAGAGACATTTGCCTTGCAGTGGGCGTAGTCAGGCTGATGATGATGATGATGATGATGATGATGATAATGAAATACCAAAGGTGAACCACGTGCCGTGTTTGCCAGTCAAGTTCTTATTTCGTGTCCCCTATAGTGTATATCCAGCAGCCTCCCTCACAATTGCAGCTCCTGAAAGTCCTATAGGCTCGACTACTGATCCGGAGTTCCCGGGTGCGAACCCGACCGCGGCGGCTGCGTTTTTATGGAGGAAAAACGCTAAGGCGCCCGTGTGCTGTGCGATGTCAGAGCACGTTAAAGATCCCCAGGTGGTCGAAATTATTCCGGAGCCCTCCACTACGGCACCTATTCTTCCTTTCTTCTTTCACTCCCTCCTTTACCCTTCGGCGCGGTTCAGGTGTCCAAAGATATATGAGACAGATAGTGCGCCATTTCCTTTCCCCAAAACCAATTATTATTATTATTATTATTATTATTATTATTATTATTATTATTATTATTATTATTATTATTATTATTCCGACCAGATACGGAACCTATTTAGGATATACCAAAGAATTTCCTTTCCTCCATGAAACAGCGTCGTCTCGCGGATGTCCTCAATGATGCCGTCTCCTCCTCCGTCGTGACGTCGTCTTTGGAACCAGGAAAGAGCTACAGCTGCGCCTCGGCTCTGTTCCCAGCGCTGGTGGTGGGGGGGCAGGCGACTCGGTCGTGCACCCCCACCAGCGACGCCACCACACCCACGCACGCGCTGCCGAGCGTTTCCGACGTCTTTCCTCGCTTCCTGCTCGTTCCTTATTCCGGCGAAGTCCCGCTGGGCACCCCCCCTTTGTTCTCCGCACCCAGCCCCCGAGGCAGACCAGACGCGCCGCCGTGAAGTCGTCCGGCTGGATAGAGACAAAGGACGTGGGTTCGCACGCCGTGTGTGAGTACACGAGGAAGGGACGCCCGCGTGAAGGCGTCGCGGGGTGGCCCGCAGCGTCGGAGTGTGACGTCCTCCTGTAGGTCGCATATGACCGGAGCGCCGGTTCCGGCGATGAAGATAGAACGCCCTGCGCTCCGCTTGGATTGATTTTTCACCAGGAACGAGAGAGTTGAGGAAGCGGGAACTGCTGGTCACACAGTCGAGAGTGTCCGGGGTCTAAAATTAGCGTCTCTGCATTCCTGTTTCCACTGAATGGATGGTTGTATGTCAAGATTTCTGCTGACGTAATTCTTCGATACACATATTTCAGTAGCACGGTGGTTTGGGCCGGTTGGTTGCTGTCCATAATGCAGAGAAGATTCGCAGAATAAATAAAACGCACACAGAAGAGCAGGAACAGCACAGTCCTGTCTTGTTTGTTCCTGGTTTTCTGTGTGCGTTTTATTTGTGCTGCGAACCTGCTCTGCATTATCTATAGTTCACATACGTGTTTACGTGGTTTCCTCACTTGAGTAACTACATAAGGCGATAACGAAACGAGGCCGAGTAGTCGAGCCTCCATAGATCCTGAAACAGATAATTATTTTCCTTATTCATTATCTCGGTTCTGCCGCTGATCAGCTCCTCCTCCGATACCGGTGCCGGCGGCATAGATTGCT
The DNA here is from genome assembly GCF_052857255.1 of Amblyomma americanum. Lineage (NCBI taxonomy): Eukaryota > Metazoa > Arthropoda > Arachnida > Ixodida > Ixodidae > Amblyomma > Amblyomma americanum. The sequence goes on along the minus strand of NC_135498.1, from coordinate 14,673,169 downwards.
TGCTAGCTAGCCATCAGCCCTTGACGTCGCTATCGGTGGTAATAAGTGCAGTGGATACAAGAGAGTGAATCGGTAACAAAAAAGTCGTTACAAAATATTGCTGATAAGTTCATTTTGATACTATATCGCTCGCGCGGGTTACGATTATTTCTGAGACCAGTGATACTGTTTAGGCTAGCAAGACGTTCTGAGCGTTGAAAGCGGTAGTACATAAGTCCAAGGCACTGTGCAAATAATATGCACTTTCTCCGTGGCAGAGTGTTCATCACATGCACGAGGCGGAGGTATAATGCTGCCAGTGGCCGTTGCTAAAAAAACAAACTATGAGGTACTTATTCTGTAGTGCCATAGTCGCAAAACGAAAGCTTTCCTCCATTCATTATGACACCCATGCAGGTCATGCCCGCCTGGAGACGATGATCGCACACAGCATGCGCACTCTCGATACAGCGTCCATTACCCGACAAGTTACAACATTCTCGTTCAACAAGCAGAGTCACGTGATAGTCTGCGGCGATCTGACGTGCACCGGTCATGGCCACGAAACGATGGCCCCGCAACCACCTTTGCGTTATTACAGAATAGTGAGATTCTCGAACCGGAGATTTCGAAAACTCGAAGAGCTTGTTAAAACTCGCAACCATCGTCAGGAGCAACGCGTGATTGCCTATACGTACAAAACAGAAGGCTTATGAACCTCTTAAATCCCGAGCCTTTGTGCACAGCGCCGTATTGCCGCGAGAGATGATTGTGAAAGCTTGTGACGGCTGACGAACGGGAAGAACAGAAAACGGGTCAAATTACGTCGCAGGCAGCACTGTATCGCTGTCTTCAAAAGAGAAAGAATAAAAATGAAGAAATAAGGATTCCCAGAGTGTGTGCGCTGCTCCTTGTGGTTCGCTCACAAAAGGCGCGCCGTTGTCTGCCTGCCCGCCTGCTCCAGACGACTGGAAGGCCATTGTGTCGCCGTGCCAATGCACCGGCGCAGTCTATAGCTGTCAAGCAATCGAGCCTGTGCCAAGAGTCAGCTCCGTACAGTCCTCTCGCCGGCAATGCATCGGCGTCCGCGGCCGTCTTCTCGTCTGCGCGTATACAGCGGCGCCGGTGGCAGGTCCTCTTTTGTTCCCGTCGGCGCGCACCGCCCAAAAGTCTCCGTTTTCCCGGCATTCCGTCGTCGTCCCACTTACATCGAGCCCGCGTTGCATGTCTCGCTCGTTCCGTTTTCGTGCCGCTTTGATCTTTGTTCGCGTCGCCATCGCTCAGACGGCGGCGCCCACGAAGTCCATCCCGTTGGGAGAGCTGCTTTGGAAGAGCACAAAAAGCTGGGAACGGCGGCGATAAAAGGGGGACACTATATAGCCCAGGAACGAAGCGCAAAACGGAAGTATATACGTGAGCGTGGGAGACAGTGATTGAGAATCACACGCGCGGTCGTTTTCGTCCCCGCGGCTCCTGTATGTATACCGAACATTCTTTTGTGGCCTCTTTTGTGTTTCCGAGTATCGCGTGTGAAGAGCGAGCTTTTAGAGCCGTTCTAATACACGTTACCCCTTTGCGTGGCCTATTGGCTCGACGTTGAAAAGCCCGACTGTCAAATGAGTGGCGAGGAGGTGTTGTAGCGTATCTTCTGCGTGCAGACACACAGTGACCGAATTCAACGCGACGTTTAAACAAAACCTCGAGTGTGTTTTTCCGGGGCAGTCACTATATACACTATATAGGTTATAGTTGCAAAATACACTGAATCAAGGGCGCGTTCGAAGAAGTATTTCGCCACTGGTTGCGCGCAATACGTTCGGCGAAGATCTGCGCACCGACTTAGAAGGATAGGCGAATGATGTATATTATCTCTAAAAATTATACATTGTGGGGTTTAACGTCCCGAAGTGACTGCATGCTATGAGGGACGCCGCAGTGGAGGGCTCCCCGATTAATTTAGACCACCTGGGGGTTCATTAACGTGCGCTGGCATATCGCACAGCACACGAGTGTTTTTGGATTTCGTCTCCATCGAAGTATACGGCCGCCGCGGCCGGGATCAAATCCGCGGCTTTGGGGTCAGCAGTCGAAAGCCAAAGGCACTCAGCCACCGCGGCGGGCCGTTCGATCATCTCTGAATGTTTGGAGAAGCTTGAAGGTTAACAGGCCTCCCCTCAAGTTTAATTCTAGCAAGAGACGATTTGGCACGCATATTAGTGGCACGATCCATGCGCTCCAGTGCGATTCCGTAAAGAAAATTGAAGAGCATTCCCTGAGAGACAGAAATCATACGCAGGCTCGCTGAGGTATAGGCACCTGGTCATCAGGTCGCGCTGCCATTGTTGCGACATTACGGAAAAACAGTCGGCGCCAAGCGCCGCACTCTAAACGTGAATACTCCTCTGTATGGGAGTAAAGAGAGTAAGTTGTCCTCCTACACACTCTCGTTTATAAAAGGAGTACGTCAGAGGATTGTTTACTGCCTTCTCACTCCTTTCTTTTAGAGTGTACCATGCCGCTCTGCCGCGCGTTGAGAATGGACCTGTCATCGAATCGGCGACCTCGATTCCCGGCGTTTTTCTCCCGTCACATTTGAAGTGCACGCGCGCGCGTTGCGCGGGGGCACTGTTCGCGGAGTGTGCTTTCCCGCCCGCTCTCCCACTCTCTCTGTGCCTTTCGATTTCGGCGAGGTGGGCGCAGCATACATTGCCAGTCTTTCCTTCGACGTCCGGCAGCAGCATCGACGTGTCGGACCTCATTCACGTCCATCTTCGGGGTCGGCACTGTTCCGGTAGGCGTCCCCGCTGCCCACGCTCTTCAAAGCTCGAGGCAAACGCTTGACCGCGCGCCTATCGTGGGCGCGTTTAACTCGCATCTCGCGCTGACCGCAATTTCATACGCCCGAGGGCGCGGGTGCAGGCAGAGAAAAGTCCTTGCGTTCGCTTCCTTGCTCGTTCTCTGGGGATTAACGCGAGGACGAGACCAGCTGGCCGTCGGGACGAGTCCACCACAGCGCCGTGCAGACGTCTTGTTAACAGGCACGACATATTGTGAGAGCGTGCTTATGCAATCTTGCACGCCGTTCGTCTTGTGTATACGGCCTTGGCCCGTAAGGAGTAAACGTTTACGGCTTGTTTTGGTAACAGGGCGAGTGAACATAAAGTGGCAGCATATATCGATGTGAACAGCGTGAAACAGACGACAGATGAGGACGTGTTTCTGGTTCTCGTCCGGCATCTTTTTTTTTTTTTTTGCGCCGTTGCCCACATCAATAAGGGCGAAAGAAGTGCGCCTCTTGGAAAAATGCTCCTTGTATCTAGTCGTGTAAACAGCGGCTGCCGGCACTGGTCGATCTGCGATTCGTTCATCTCTGTGCGGGAGGTCAGAGCACTCTATCGCGCGAACAGTCACGACTCCGCCGATATCGCATCGAGTGCACACACCGGCGTCCTTGATGTCGTCGTGAAAGAGCGGCGGAGATGAGTCGAAGCGAGGTCAATGCGTCGTCCCGGCGAATGGCGCACGCGTGCCGACGCGAACGCGGCTATAGCCGCATGCTACGTGTACCGTGTCGTAGCACGCGCCGCATCCGTCGAAGGTCAAACCTGCCGAGTCGTCATCACGGAAGGCACAACGACGGTAAAGCCTCTCGCGGTGGGAGTCCTTGGGGCCAGCGCGGAGGCCGCGATAACTTGCTCCGGGGTTAGTGAGGGAGGAAGCAGCCGCGGACAATGGACATAGCGCTGCCGGGCGCTGCTGCAGATTCCAGCACATCCAAGAAGGTTGCCAACGCTACGAGGCGCACCGCGTCAGCTTCGTGCTAGTGGAGCGTAGCGTAGTGTCATGCCCTCTGGTGTTGTCCGAAGGAGGTTCAGAACAGAGTTATCCAAGAATTTATTTGAAAAACTACTTCTGGTCGGAGGGATGGTGTTGCGATGTTCGTACTCACAAGTATCAAACAAAGAAGATATACTCCACCTTAAAACATGCACAAGCACCTGCGTCTGAATTAAGGCACAAACTTCGAGTTCTAATTACTTGCTACGCTCTTTTCGGTATTACGCGAACCCTTTGGGCAAGGGACTGATCCGTGCACACCCACCTGGTTTACATGACCACAGCAGTACTCAGTCATCATCATCACCATCATCAGCCTGGCTAGCTATGCCCACTGCAGGGCAAATTCCTCTCCCATGTCTCTCCAATTAACCCTGCCCTTTGCCAGCTGCGGCCACCGTGTCCCCGCAGACTTCTTAATCTCATTCGCCGGTACTCAACACTGGTCACTTTCACTTGACCAGCTGCGTTCACATTGGGTACATCCGAGACGTGGAAAAGATCAGTTCGTCTTGAGCTCATCTGCGCCACGCTCGTTTGACAACGGCGCAAGACGTTCCCGCAAAGTGAGTCTCATTAAATGCGATTACTTCGTGCTGCGCGAGCGGACGTCATGGCGCGAATGAGCACATAATTCCAACCGGCTTCCAGGGTACTGCACGGAACTATACTGAGCTCTCTTGCGAGCATCCCGCTCTCCGCTCACGCTTCGCCAGGACCTTCCAGATTTGCGCCGCTTGCCTTTCTCGGGCTCGTCTAGCGCGGGCATTATTCCAGACCTAGACTAGGCGTGCATAGCGGAGCTGTTTACGGGAGTCGGATGTCGTTCACGAGTCGCATATGCGTCGTAAGTTTACTCCGTTGTTCTGGCGCCTTATGTGAGGGCCAGCTCGTGGACGCTGGCCGCAGTTGCCTCGAAGAGAACAAAATAGCGCTTTCATGCTTGAAAGCTTTTTGGCTGAAGACCCCAGCATGCATACGCTGTCTGCTTCGTTTGTGTACTTAGCGCGTTCTTTAATCGTTCCTTGGGCACATGCTTCTCCATTCCACGAAGTCCCTTTCCACGATTTTTTTCCCCTTGGCAGACAGAAGCACACAATTTTTTTTCTTGTGTCTATGGAAAGCGACTTCCGATACACTGGCGTTTCCTAGATCTGCATTTGTATTTACGCTAGCTAGCACCGAAAACAACAGGACAAAGGATCTAAAAATACAGCTTCTGATAACGACAACTATTAAGCTATCTTTTCTTGTTCTTCTTCTCATGAGGATTCGTTTCCCGACTCATTCTTTTGCTTTCTTATCATTGGCAGAGCCACGTGTGACGTCATAGTTGACGGGCAGCTAGCAGTGCCGTTAGCGGACTGCGATATCAAAGGCAGTTCTCAGCAACGTAATGGAAGCTAAAGAACGGACTGGAATAAAAAAATTTATATGGCCCCTATGGGGAACCTGCGCTGCCAAGGTGGCACTGCAATTGTTCCATTCGGTGACTCAAAACTGATTTTGTCAGCCCCTTGGGCCGCTGCAAACGCGAGAACGCATTCTGCGCGATTAGATACCCGCGTTTGCAAGGCTGACAACATTCATTGCCTAGCTTCTCTCGGCGTAGCCCAGATAGCTGACGCACGGCACGTGCGCCTTCGACAGAGCGCGGAGGTTCATGCCAATAAGCGCCTGAAGGTGGCGCGGAAAAGTACTAATAGTACTACCCAAAACTGCTTGCTCTTCTCGCCAGGCTGTGTATTATGGCGCTGCAATCGGCACCGCAAACTTCAGCGCAAGTTCCCCATAGGCTCGATTCCAGAAGCTGGTTTGCGGAAGTCGCGGACTATAGACCTTTTCACTGTTACAGCTTGACTAAGCGCACGTATATTTTGGCCTGTAGCTGCACATGCGCTGTAAGATGCCTGTATCAACCAAATGAAACGCTGGTGCCGCATCCCAGAAGAAATATGGCTGCGTCCAGAAGGGTAACTTTGAACATTCTTATAGACCTGTTTAATTTACAACTTGAAATCTCGACTGAGGAGTCTCGATTGTGGACTACGGCGCGCATGCGCGGTAAGCTACCACTGTGAAATCCGTCAATCCAGCGGTTGCTGCCTCAGTACAGTATAGCAATAATGGCTGCGCCCAGGAGGACAAAATCAGAAAAGGGGTACAGCTTTCCACGCTTCGAAGCAATTCTTGGCCGAGAAACGCGAGCGGCGGAACTCTGTTTAATTCCTCGAGTCACGCGGGGTTGAATGTCCACTTCCTGCGCCGATAAGTGCGCGCTCTCTTGAGCACAGGTCTGCAACAGGAAGCAGTTGCTCGCTTTGCGCATGCGTGCGCTCGGCTGAATCATTGTTTTATCTTCCGCTCTCGGGTTCCGTCAGCTGACGCCGCCGGTTTTCCGTTACGTTGCAAGAAGGCAGTTGCCAACACTCCGAGACTTGAGCGAAATCCGATGCAACAAAGAGCGAACAAAGCTTTGCTTGACTCACAAACTGGATCTAGATTATTTTGTGCCCGCATACCTAGCGCCGTGATTCAGCTACGCTGTATGCAGGATGATAGAAGGAATGCGGAACATCACATACCCAGAAATTCTGAGAAATGCATTTTTTTTATCAACAGGTACTTGTTTATGAACGCAGTTTCTTTGGCATATCGTAAGACCGCACCATAACAATCAATATATCCGCAGATCGCCCCTCGGAACGCTTGTAGTTTGCTTCTGTTTATTGTCAAAAACGCATCCCATTGCATTTCTATGGCAGTCTCAACTAAACGGTGAGAGCGCAGGGCAAACTTTCAAAGCAAGATTTGCCGCCACGATGGCTCAGTGGTTATGGCGCTCGGCTACTGACCCGAAAGGCGCGGGTTCGATCCCGGCCGCGGCGGTCGAATTTTGATGGAGGCGCAATTCTAGAGGCCCGTGTACAGTGCGATGTTAGTGAACTTTAAATAGCCCTAGGTGATCGAAATTTCTGGAGCCCTTCACTACGGCGTCCCTCATAGTATGAGTCGCTTTGAGGACGTTAAACCCGATTAAATACAACCAAATCGAAACCAATGAAATCAAGATTTTTTTCCCGTTTTGGAAGATTAGACCATTCCCATCAGTATGTTCATAACCCTATCTTACAATATTCCACAGTTGCCTTACAATTAAGACTAATGCCCAAGAAAGCTAGACTACAGCAAGAATTCTTTTTGCCACTCCTGCCATGTGCGTTCTGCTCACGTCACAATCTGTGGCTCGGAAACGCAACCTCTGGGGGAGCCGATAACTCCGACGCGGAGGAAAACCCTTTCCACTTAGCAGCCGCATTTTTTCCGGTCTCATCCATGCCAAGCATCCGGGGAGACGTTATCACCCGCGCAGGCCTCCCGCAGGCCTTCACGGCAGTCGTGTTTCGTGATCGGCAACATTGAACAGAACGAATGCAGTTTCCCCCGGCTTCCAACGTGCCATTTGTCCAAATTCTCCGATCGCCGGAAGCCGAAGAAGATCTGGACCGTATATATAGATGAAGCGTCCTCAAGATTGTGCGTAGGCCATGAGATGGCCTTGTAATTTGAAACGATTTCTTGTGCTTTGCACATTGTATATATGTATACAGTCGGGTTGGCCTGCGCCAGATTGATCCCTCTTATACGGCTTCCGATTGTCTATATGGTTTCTGTATACGTTTGCCATTAAGATGACAATCGCGTTTAGTATCGCTGCCAGAAAAGGGAGCAGGCGCCCGTCGTTTGGAGATAACAGCAGTCGCCGAAGACCCTCACTTACGAGTCAACGCACGCAGCGATATACTATTTCTCCTCTCTCCAGTGGCCACACTGCTTTCAGTGCCACCCGTATACTTCGCATTTTCCCCCGTTAAGTTGAAACTTGTTCTTTCTTTTGCACTTCTCACAACACCCCAGGATCATAAAGTTGGGCTGACTTAAGCGTACACTAATACACGTGTGTTGGCGAGGACGCCCATGTATTCAGTTTGCCAAAACCTTGGGCGAGTTCAAAAGCCAGGCTGCCGAGGGCTGTCACCTTTCCCGCACAATTCGTACATCGCGAGCCGCTATATATATCCTCTGCTGCTCTGCCTCACCGCAGACGACGGCTGCTCGCGCCATCAGACTTAATTCTGGCTCTTTCCCAAAAGGGGGAACATTTGAAGAGTGCGTTCATACTTAAAACAGCGCGAAAGACGGAACAAAAGAAGGAGACAAAACAAGCACCGACTGACTACCGGCGGGTTTTATTCCAAGAAGGACAGGAAGATATATAGGTTCAAACAGGTGAACAAAAACCACACTTATAAGCAAGAATTGGTGTACAACGCAGCATGACAAGGAAAAGGCACTTGCCCCGCCGGCTTGCGGCCCGGACCTTGTAGGATATCTGTTACGGGTCCCAATTGGACTTATTTTTGGAAATGTGGCGGAGAGCTTCAAGGTTGCTTCACTTCCGCCACCGGTTGGCCCGGTATTGCACTGCCTCCGGGATCGGCCTTGGTCTTTATACCGCGCGTCTTTACTATCCTGTCTTTCTATCCCATCTTTCAACTCTCCTACTATCTGCAAGTGGTAGCGATTGTGGCTCGGCTAGAGCCAGTGAGCAGGCCTGTGCACTTTCCTTTTCTTCCTGGCAGCAACAGACAGACAGTCTGCTGGGAACGTAAGAAGAGTACGATTTCGGTCTGGACGAATATGCAACTGATCGATGCAATTGGCCGCTGGTGTCCGTTAACTGTGCACGCGTCACACTACTCCGACGATATGTGCATGGAGTAGTTGTGCACCGGTGACGAAATCGTCTCGTCGCTCTTGCGACGAATGCACATAATAGTAATGCGCTCCTGCAGAAAAAGGACATTGCAGAGTTTCGTCTGAATATAGCGCCCGTTATAGCCCCGCGAGAAGCAAGACAGTGAAGACCCCTCGTATGGGTCCACGCGAGTAAGCTCGTGTACAGGCTTTTGTGCATACATGGGCAGCGGATCCTTCCTATTCGCTCCGCGAGGGGGCCCTGCACTCCGTGGTCCGCTAGTAACGTAAACGCAGCTAGGCACGAGCGGTCTACAGCTATTTCTGGAACATCGAGGCTGTAATCCTGTGTATACACTGCACATGCCGCGCTCGGGCCGCGACTCGTAAACACGGCACAGCTGCCGATGCCGCGCGTGCACGTGCATCACAGCGGGGGATCATCGGTGGCGAGGATACACAGAGGCTTCTCTTTCTTCTTTCCGTGTGCATAAGGGCATAGCTACGAACTGCTTTCGTTCGCTTTTGTTATTTGTACGCTCTCCTTTGTGCGAGAGGCGCGCTTTGTCTAATTTGGGAAAAACGCGGCTACCTCCCCGGCTTGGAAAAAATTGTTTCTACGGAGAGGGTTGGCCGAGATGGAGAGGAGGCTCTGTGCTGAGGTTTACCCGTGTGCAAACACACGCGCGCTCACAAGCCTCAACTTGGGGTCGAGTCATGCGTGCGACATTGGCCCTTGGTGTTTCATGGCCCGGCTTCCTAGCGAGAGAAGCGCCGTGGCTGCGGAGGCCGGGGGAAAACATTTTCGCTGCTCCATTTACTTCCTCGCGCGGTGTCTTTGTTTTTATTGCTGTTATATCTTGTTTTTGTTCCGCGCCTCTGGGCGTAAGAAATGTGCGCGTGCTAGAAGGAGCTCACGAAATGGGTATGCGAGGACGCGCTGATAACGGAGAGATAAGAGGCATTTCGCTGGTGTGTACAAAGTGATTGTGATTCGCTGTTTGTTTCGCATGTGATGGGGCCGAGAAGCCTCGTGCAGAATGGTGTGTATATATGTATACGGCGTTTCCTGGCAGACTACGTTTTTATCGTGCCACGGACTCAACGGCTGCGTATGGCGCATGCAAGGACAATGGAGCTTAAATAGAGAAAACTGAATGAAAGACTACTATCTTAGAAAACGCAGAAAACAAAACAAAAAGAAAAAGATGCCGGTCCGCTCATGCTGCGACTGCAATCAAATGCGTACTTGCTACGCACACATGTAAAAATGGTGAGTTAGTTACTGAATCAATCAATCGGTAAAGAAGCAATAAATAAATCAATTGAATCATGAGTGAACCAATGAATTTGCCACGAGGGGAGTCACGTGGTATGATAAACGTGTGCGCACATGTTGCCGTGCATGTGCAGTCAGGGACGAAGGTCTCTGCAACATGTGTTCCGTCAACGAAGCCGATAGGACTGTTATTCGCCGCCCTTTGAACACCACACTTGTGGAGGTGAAACAACAGAGTTTTAATTTTCGCCTCCACAAGTGCGGTTTCCAGCCGCCGGCTAATAATAGAGAAACGCGTGGTCCAGAGACTTTTGTCCCCAACGGTACACGTATATGTCACAGAATTGCACTGTGCTGCTGCACCGGTGCAACCCGAGTGCAATTCGACGATTCGCTCCGCTCCTTTAGGCGCACGCGCGCGAGCGGCAAAACAATCTTGAGCGAGTGACGGCACCTATCCCCCTTGCCCTTCTTCTGACAGGCAACGCTGGCCACGAACAATGCGTGCGTCTCCACAGCGCGCGCACCGTGAGGCACACTGCGAGAAAAACTAGACGCGGCATTGTTTCCTCGAAATCGATGCACGCGCCCTCTCTGAGTCATACGCGGCTCTCCTCCGCCTAGGCAGGGAGGTAAGCCTACACTACCTCCTTAAGTGGAGGAACAGCAGCAGTCGATGGACAACAACCGCTGTCCGGGGAACGAGCGTCCTCGTCTGCGAACAATGTGCGCCGTGTATAGTGGCGGCACATGAACATAGACCTCTTGTTTTGATGCTGCGGTCGAAGAACAAGATGGAAACACGCTCTCGCATGCAGACGAAGGCTCAATTTTTTTTTCAGTCCGCCATTATCGCTACGCAGCCGGTTCTGACCACTGAAGTGCAATGAAAGAACATGCATGTATACTTGATCTATAAAAAAAAAATAGGCGCAGAAACACCATGATAAACGAGAAACTTTTGAGCATGATGTGCAAAGTGAAAGGCGCTGTATTCGGATACAACTAAAGAATGCAGCGGCTTTTCCCCTTCAACGGACCCCTTTCCAGCCAATGGCGTCGGCCGATCCTCATGAGCCTGCTAGCCTGGCAATGCAGGGAGTGGCAGACGCAAGGGGATAGTTCCCTTCCCTGCATTGTCAGGCCGTTCGTTACCTGCATTGTCACGCTAGGAGGTTCTTGAGAATCGGCCGACGCCATTGGCTGGAAGGGGGCCTTTTGTTTCGCCGCTTTGTTCTTGAGTTGTATCCGATTACAGTACATGCATAGAGTAAAAAAATATTAACAGTAAGCGAATTTCTTAGAGACTATAGAGACCTGTATCCTCGGCTGCACAAGAAAAACAAGTTCGAAAGGATTTTCGATTGCTGACTGAATCATGAATGAAAGATCTCGCTACTGTCTCGCCTCTTCGGGATTCAATAAAGAAAATCGGTGCATCCGTAAGCACTTTGGAAAATTGCGGCACCAAAGAAAGCAGCACTTCATAAAACGGTTATAAAGAGGTATAAAACTTTTTCTTTATAATTATTTTTTGTACTCTTACAAGGCGTTATGACGTTATTTCGGGAGTTCGGGAGTCGGAGTTGTCCAGCACAGGTGAAAAATTTCTCAGTATGATGTCAGCTATACTGGCACCAATTTTAGAGTGTGATTTCCCTGTATACGCATACCAGTGCACGCCTAGTGTAACCCTGAGGCGTCGTTATTGTATTTTGTATTGGTTCAACCCACTTTTAGCGGAAGAAGGAGAAAAAATAAAGTTTAACTTCCTGTTCCGCTAGTGTAAAAGGATCGCGGTGCGCTTGTTCGGTTCGAGCCATAATAACGCTTTCTTCCCCCCCCCCCCCCCCCCACCCTCCCTACGCGAAATAGGTTTGAAAGCCCAATTCCAAATCCAACGCGAGAAGTATACCCCGCCGTACGCCCTAGGTAATGCACCTTTATTGTATTTTTTAGCTTCTTATGTGTATATAGCTCCGCCTGGGGGAAGTCCGCTTGAATCGCAGTGGTTTGAGAAAGAAAAGAAAAGTAAAGCGCGTGCGTTTGTGAAGGAGAGAACAGTCAAGAAGAAGTGAATAACTAATGAACGAAAGACGAATTGGAGAAAACTACCTTCTTTCTGAAGTTCCTAATCCGAGTGTTTTTAATTCCAAGGAGAGCGCGGTGAGTGCGAACACAGTTCTGCAGCATGTATTACTGTCAAAAATGTTCGCCCTGAGGCCCGAGGTGGCCAGAGGATTGTGTGTGATTCATGAGGCTACGTTCGTAATTTGCATAAACATCGGACATTAAAATCTTATGGGGCCATTCAGGTTGAGGCTATCCGCGTGCTATTTCTTGTCATTTTCTTCTTGCTATGCGGCGACACGAGTGAATGCTGGAAAGGCACGAAGTGGGCAAGAAGGCAGACTTATATATGAACCGGTTACAGACGGGTTCACAAAATGAGAATCTAGTTCTGCTGCCTCTGCGGGGGTGCCTGATGTGGTCCGCATGAGCGCCGGACGTTGAAGTGGATATTATGCAAATCTTTGCCACAGATACAGATATATACATCTCTGCGAGAATCAACGAAGTATGCTTTACTGATAAGCTCCATCCATTACAGTTATGAATGGATGAAATATTCACGGCTTCTCCGACACAGCACTAGATCTCTATTTCATCGCCTTTATTCATTTTTATTTTTAGTTTTAGTAGGTTGAACGCATTTGACTCGTGCGCTTGGCTGTTCGTCCTGTGTGATCAGGCTTAACTATATAGCGGAGTGTTCTTCTGAATCTTTGGTTAGGTATTGTGCTTGATTATCCCTCCAGATTAGGTGTTTTTACAGTGTACCGAAAATCTCAGTGCCCAAATTTTTTTCGCATTTCTCCTCTATCGAAATACCTCATCGACCTCATATACTCAGCACTCTGAGTCACCTTGGGAAACGTTCCTGAAATTTCCATCCCTGGCACTCAGAAGGTTTACAGGGCAATTTTGCTGTGGTCACGGAGCTCCTATAAGTAAGTAGCTAAGAAGCAACAAAAATTACGCAAATTGTGAAGGCAGCCACCACTCTTAACAGCACGACCGCGAGACAAATTAAAACGCTGTACATGAAATAGCTATAGCCTCCTGCTTCCTACGGGCTCATTACTTTAACAATGCCCAGGCGATATATGCTTTTAATATTTCAATGACGCAGTGACGTGCAGTTCATTTTTGCTGTGTTTGGCACGCATCCCTCATGCATAGAGTAGATTTTTTACCCAAATGAAAAGAGTTTCAGCAGGAACAAGGCGAAGACGCATTATCCATTTGTGAAATGTACCAAACAGCCTGGGAAATAATGCTCGTGGCACGTTATACCGTGAGCGAGGAGGAGGAGGAGGAGGAGGAGGAGGAGGAGGAGGAGGGAAAGCTTTTAAATAACCAATGGTACATTGGTAGTCAGTCCTTAGTCCCGGACTCCGCTGGCTGTCGATATATCCTGCGCGCACCCGCTCGATCACCGTTGCTGCTCTTGTATGCGTCTGTGCTGGACAGAGCAGCCTCCCAAAATGCCTGGTACGGTTAAATTCTTCCAGCTTCGCTGTCGGGACAAGTAAATTCCGGCTAGATCTTGATTACTTCGGAAACTCCTGACGCGAGATGTTGCCTTTTCCGCGGTCCCTATACAGGCGGCCCACATCCAAAGCGGGACACGGCTGACAAGCGTGCCAGCTGTCATGTACGCGCTGCTTCGGAAATGCATCGCGCGCCCAATGGCTCCGCAGTCCTGCTGTCTTCCTGGCGACCTACATCCAAAAAAAGACGCCTCCACAGCTCACTAGAGAGCTGCCGACACGGGACAGTCGTCTGCGATTGAGTGCATTTCACGTGCATTGACAGCGCTCGACGAAACTCGGCATGTCCGTTCGCGTGTCAACGTTAACGCTATGGCAGACACATCCGACTCCATTCGCGCTTCGTTCCAATTTCTAGGTTGCTTTGTCGGTCGCTAGTAGTGCTCATCTTCCTGTCAGGCACGGTTCGGTCTTCACGAGTGTCCTTTTAGCCGGCGGAAGGCTACTAATTAACAGCGGATATTCAGTACGCTGCGCCAATTAATACACATCTGCAGCGTAGGCATTGCCTATTAAGTGGCACTGGAGAGGGAAGCAATTCCCTTTCATTTTCAAGCGAATGATGAAAAAGAAGATAAAAAAGAAAAGGAAGAAAATGAAAGGAGTGGGATTTACAGCAATCCCTGCCCTTAGCTGAATAGGTTTTCCGATGACACACAGCATAAGCGGGATACGAGGTCTGTCCAGTATGCCGAGTCAATGTCAGTATAACTCAATACGTTTGCGTGGCTGCGAGCTAACCGATCAGGCGATGCCATTTGGCTGCGAGACGTGTGCGCAGACAGCGCCAGAAATCAACTTTGAAACAGAAGAGATCACGGAGCCTAAAAGATATTCAGTCCAATGCGACGAAGTATAGTCGCGCGCATTTCCGACGCAGGAATTTGCAGAATATGTCTTGAACAGAGCAAACGACGCTGGGAAAAGTGTGTCCCAAATTCGAAGGTATTTAACTTTAACGGTACTGAGGGTCAGTGCGATGATTCAGTATCTTGCACATTTTTTTTAAAATAAAGAATATATATTATTTAATTCTAATCGTTCATTCCTAACTATGTGGGTCGATACTTTCGGGAAAAACGTCGTGCTTCGATGCTCTCATAAATGACGCAAACGCCCTGGATTCTCGGGGGTGTGCTTCAAAACAGCCTCGTGACGCAGTTCGTTGTGTGCAGCTGCAGCGCTGGCCTCCGTGATTGCAGGCTTAGCGGGAAAGAGCGCGCAGCTGTTGGATCGGCCTTGGCAGAAGCGAAGGGAGGGCTGTGCTCCTAGGCATGCGCCACAGACAATACGATCTGCAGTGACTGGGGAAGCGAGGCGGCTGATATATCGACGGATAGAGTGTCGCTTCGACTCTCCACTCGATCCAAGAACATTTCTCACGCGCTGACATCATGCGCGTGCTATCGCTGCACGGTATGTGCTTCACTGAGAGCGCGGGGCTCCTTCTGCTGCGCGGCTTGTACCGGGTGTTTCAGCGAACACTTTCGGAAATTAAAAAAAAATAGGCTTTTCGGGGTAAAAATGTGAGTTTTGCGGCATAGTACTACCAGTGCGGGCGGACACCAAGAGACCGGTGAATCGTCTTAAGTAGTAAGCTGGTTAACTAATTTTTAATAATTAACTTCTTCACTATTAGAGTCAGGCGCCTCGTTGCAATTAGAGATTTGTAGGCGGTCGTTAGTAATAGCCATGTCAGTTTTTATAATTTCGAAAACGCGATTACCCTTGGCGCTGTGGCTCGACATAATCTGGCTTTTTTGACTATAAAAAAAAATAAAAGTTGTTCCGTGCATTGGAAGGGTTGCTTTGCCTGCATGCTATCGAAAGCGCATTTATTTTCGCACGATGCAGACATAGTTTGTCGACCCACAGCGGGGAGGGTAATCACGTTTTCGAAATTCTAAAAACTGATATGGCTATTACTAACGACTGGCTACAAATCTCTATTTGTAACTAGGCGCCTAACTCTACTAGTTAAAAAAAAATCATTACTATTCAACCATCTTACTACTTAACACGATTCGTCTGTTTTCTGGCATCCGACAACACTGGTAATACTATGCCGCAAAAGCCATATTTTTACCACGAAAAGCCTATTTTTGAAAAATTTTGAAAGCCATACGCGAAACACTGACTGCTGCCTAAAAAATAAAACAAACACACATTGTTTCCTTTTTTTTCTCCCGTGATTGAATTGAAGAAATACAAATTGGACTCGTTATCATCTTCGAAGAGCGGTCACTGCACTTTGGAAGTGATAATTAAGGAAGCGCAGGTATTTAATCTCCGTGAACTGAAATCCCGTCATTCAGCCGCGTGCTTTTTAATTATCCTCTATGCATGCATGTAAGCATATACGAACGCGATAAATTGTTGCTTGGTAAGCAGGTCAGCAGCTGATGACCGCCAGATGATGACGCCACCTGTATTTAGTTTTTTTTTTTTGCCTTTTCCAGCTTGTAAATGCTTCGTTTTCGCTGAGAGTGCTCTCTTTGCGATTAGAACGTGGTGTCGATTCAGGTCAAGTTAACTTTTATTAAGCGCATGCTTTGTGAATGTGTCACGCTCATACAAATGTTACAGTTTCGCCAAAAATGCCCCTAGGAATTGAATGACATCACTTCCGAACCATTTTCACCACTGGCGTTGTAGAAAAAAAAAATGCACCACTGGCGTTGTAGAAAAAAAAAAACGCAGTTGTATCAATCACTTCGTAAAAAGACCTCATATGCGATATACGTATCCGTACCTCAGTCTTTTTAAGTAAAGACAACCTGCTTTATAATTGAAATTTGATTGAAAAACTATTATTAGGCAGCTGACTGATGGAAATGGCACCAAAGCTTAGTAGTTTTTATTATTTTCTTTCTTCTGCCTAGATAGGTTTCCTCGAGCTGTACTACACATAGAACGCCAAGGAGGCCTATTAGCGAAAGACAAAAACACACTGAATGGTTTGTTTGACAGTTAGGTAGCATTCAGCACGCAAAAAAAAAAAAATGGTACATGGGCGCACCGTTTCCCGCTTGCCGGCACTTGAACCAAGTGAGACAGATGTGTACAAGCTGCCGCGGTGGCTCTGTGGTTATGGCGCTCGGCTGCTGACCCGAAAGGCGCGGGTTCGATCCCGGCCCCGGCGGCCGAATTTCGATGTAGGCGGAATGCAAGAGGCCCGTGCACTGTGCGCTGTCAGTGCACGTTAAAGAACCCCATGGGTGGTCGAAATTTCCGGCGCCCTTCACTGCGGCGTCCCTCGTAGCCAGAGTCGCTTTGGGACGTTAAACCGCCCCATAAACCATAAGCCATGTCTGTCTGTCTGTTGTTGCCAGGAAGAAAGAAAAGGAAAGTGGACAGGCCTGCTCACTGGCTCAAGCCGAGCCACAATCGCTACCACGTGCAGACAGAAGGAGAGTTGAAAGATGGGATAGAAAGACAGGATAGTAAAGACGCGCTAAAGACAGGGCCGATCCCGGAGGCAGTGCAATACCGGGCCAATCGGTGGCGGAAGTGAAGCAACCTTCAAGCTCTCCGCCACATTTCCAAAAATAAGTCCAATTGGGACCCGTAACAGATATTCTA
This sequence comes from Amblyomma americanum, assembly GCF_052857255.1. NCBI lineage: Eukaryota > Metazoa > Arthropoda > Arachnida > Ixodida > Ixodidae > Amblyomma > Amblyomma americanum. The sequence continues at coordinate 14,656,120 of NC_135498.1, read as the reverse complement.
CGGGGTCCGGACATCCGCGAATCCATATGCCATAAATTAAAGAGATGTGTCCCGCTGTCCTGCAGAGGTTTAAATTGGACCAGGCTCCGTTCCTCAAAAATCACCATTTCAGACTCCGTTTAATGGGGTGAGCTTCCGATATTTCGCGTATCATGCGTCGTTTTTTTTTTTTGCCCCAAAGAAGCTCTCAGCCCAAGAGCACGTATAGCTAGCCGTTCTATACAGTCCGTTTGAGCGTGCGTGCAGGTTGTGCACTATTCGGCACGTAGTGGTGGTAGCGGTTTTATTAAAAATAATAATAAAAAGGAAGGAAAAGATTTTTGCTAGCCCCGGCATCTGCCATCAATACTGAAGCACCTGAGCTGGGGCAGCGGAAATAAAGGACAGCAGGCAGAGTGGAGAAATGAAATGAAAGAGGTGAGGGGACAGGAAGAGAGGATAGGGGGAGAAGTAATATGTACAAACTATTTACACAATAAGAAATGTGTCCAGGTTGTGCGCGTGATTAGTTCATTTTAGAGGAATTAAATCACACACGCGCACAGCACTGTGCGCTTAATTTGATTTAATGATTTAATTTGGCCGACTGCGTTTTATACGCGAGGTATAGTGCGCAATGGGAGCTTCTTGGATACGACATGCCAACGTGAGCACGCGGTCTCATTAGAAGAGGACAACACGTGCGCCAGCAGAGCAAGAACAGCAGCCCCAATGAGGCACGTGTTTATACTCGCCTTCGCGGACATGTGCACGCGATATATATTCTGGGCACGATCACCCCGGGGGCGAGCGCTAACCCACCCGCAGTGCAGCGGCGCATCCCTCAGCACCAGCTCCGGCATCAGCGCGGCTCTGCGTCAGTCGTGCGTGTGTGTGTTTTTGCGGAGCCGCATCCTCTTTAGTCAACGTTCAGTGAACCTGTCTCGCCCGCCTAGACACGCGGAGCTATACGGGCGTCTGACGCGAGAGCGCCCCTCCCCGTTAGCTGACCTTTAACCCCGCAGCCTGGACATTTAGCGAGGAGGGTGAACGGTCCCGCGCAGTCGAAGGGCGCGGGTCAGATCCCTGGTCATGTCACGTGCGCGTACTCGGAGCGGGCGTGAAGCCGCTGTGAGTCAGTGTCGCACTCATGTCGAGCTGCATCATTGCCTGTGTTTCGGCAGGCTTTGACATGGCATGACATTGCACGTATATTTTAGTGAAAATTTTCCTTTTTTTCCCCAAATTAGATATATGACGTTGCCTCGCGTAAATTGTGTGTGCGCGCTGCGTGATGCACGTGCGTGTGTGCTCGTGTAATTGCGATTAAAGTCAGGATCAGTTGTCATAAGCTGCTGACATATGAAACGCCAGGCAGCGTGAAAGAATCGTCTCGCTAAAAAGTGGGCCGACAGTGGGTAGGGAAAGCAGCTCCAGCGCTCGAATGTAAAAATCTTTCTTTTGTGCCCCATATTTTGCGCTGTGTATTCCGAACTCTGGAAATAAACAATCAGCTAGTCCAAACACAAGTTTTGCCCAGAGCAGATTTCCTACGGAGTGCGTGCACCACGGAGGGTGTCAACTACATAACACGGACCCGTGTCCAAATTGCTGTTTGCTCTGTCCAATGGTCCAACCAGTGACTGCGCCAAAGGAAGGCGAGGGGTGGCGCAAAAGTCTATCGGGAAATTTCTTCAGTCTCTGACCAGATGATTTTATTCGCCAACAAGTGCAGTGACCGTCTCAGAATTCGTGCATTCAGTTGTGGCTATAGAGTGTAAGCGAATATTCGAGGTTTAGGCATATGGAGAGCTCCGGCTAATTCGTGCACTGACGTCGCACGGCAGACGGGCCCCTAACGTTCCGCCTCCAACGAAATGCGACAGCCGCGGCCGGTATCGAACCTGCGTCTTTGGGGTCACCAGCCGGGCACCATAACCACTCTGGCACAGCGGAAGCTTTCAATCTTCACCAGGAGCAATGCCACGCGGGCATGATGCCGGCCAAAAATGCTACTCCACGCACGCGCACCCCCCCCCCCCCCCCGCCCCATTTTCTTCCCCCGCTATCTTACTGCGAACATCCTATTGCCATCCCTATGAGATGTGCTCAATATGCGCTAGGATCCCCGCACGCTGGTATATAATATATCGTCGTGTCGTGTGACAACATACCATAACGCCCGCAGATTGCAGATGTCTGTAGGCTGCTTATCGGGTTTCCTGTGGACTCCATTAAAGTAAAAATTGCAAAAAATAAGTAGGAGAAATAAAACGCGTCATTGGGCATGTGTGGATGTTGTCATTCTTTCTTGCGCTTAACTGTCTATCCTATTTGCCTTGCGTCTTATTAAGTTGTTCGTGTTTGTTTCGTAAGATGAGCAATTACCAACTTCGCCACTATCACTGAACTGCTGTCTGCCACAGCTCACTATACTGAGTACGCGCCATTATTAACCTCGACCCCTTCGTGTGGTGCATGTGCAGGTTCGACCTGAACGGCGATCACGTGCTGGACTTCGAGGAGCTGAAGCGCATGATGGAGATCCTGGGCGCACCGCAGACGCACCTGGCGCTCAAGGAGATGATCCGCCAGGTGGACGAAGACTTCGACGGCACCATCAACTTCAGGGAGGTCGGTGTACACACACGCACGGAGTGCATGTACAATATCGCGCTCAGTATGATTTGCAATGCGTCCGGAGTGAACCAGCTGTGGATTCGCCCTTATAGTAAAATAATGCGCCTTTATAGAGAGCACCCACACTGCACAAACATCGAATGTATTGATACATCGCCCGAGAATCGGCGAGCTCGTTTTACACTCATCACCGTAGCGCGATTGCTCTCGAACTGAGGCGTTCTTATGCTATGCTCAGCCCAAGGTCTCGTGTTGGATGCCCAGTTACGGTGGTCGTATTTTTATATGGGTTAAATATGGAAATATCCGTGTGTGTGCAGAGGTTTCGATGCTCGTCATAAAACCTCACTAGGTGGAAATTGAGGCCGTCCCTTGCGGAGGTGCACGCGATTCTGCCTCCTCGCATGCACGTTCCGAGCACGAATCGGCGCCCCGAAATGATTGTCGCTATGGGAAGCCTTCATCTACAAGACAAAACACATTCTCTACTCATGTAACACTGCTATTCCCTTATCCTCCCCCTCCTTCCTGGATTGCTTGGCTTCACTCGGACTCGCCAGGTAATCAGCCGCAGCAAGCGCTCTTCATTACTGGGCCTTAGTGCTATAGCCTCAAAGTTTTTCATCCTCCTCCCATGGCAAGCAACGAGATAACCGCCAATACAACTGCATGGGCTTCTTTCGGAATCTGCTTGGCATCCCTGTCGACCGAGGTTGTAGTGTTTCTGAATGTCAAAAACGAAGAAAGCGGGAAGCAACACTGGCAACCACTTCGCCGTATTACTGCAACCCCAGCAATATCAGAGGGGCAGCATCCGTTTGTGCTGTCGATTTGCGTTCGCGTTTGAAACGCTCCGGCACCGCAGACCAAGCACCGCAGGAAACGGCGCTTCGAAGGCACCGGAAATGCTGTTCGCCCCTCAAAATCGGTTTCGCGTTCGAAGCACCCCGACTGGGCACGACGTATTCTCCGAAGCCCACACACTGGGGGGGCCCAAGGGGGGACCGAGAATTTCCTCTTCTACGCATCCTGCCCCACTTGAGCGTCAAAGATACCGGCTCTTTGGTTTCCCGGGAAGCTGTGACGCACGTACACACTTGCTCTGTTCCGTCGGTGTTGTGCGGCGCGCTGTAATCGGGCGGGGTCGCCGCAGTCCCCGATAAGCACCGACTGCGTACGCGCACCTATCTCGCCATTAGATTCCCTCAGCGCACGCCCATTTCACCGTAGCTCACACGACCGCCGTGTTCTATCGAATTAGTCACGCGACCGCGTCGCTAGCGTATACGGGAGGCTGATTCATGCCGGGCCATTCAGTACGCCTCCTACGAGCCCGCTATCTGCTCGCCCTTCAGTGCTGTTTCCTTTTTGTTACGCGGCTGGCCCGGAGCACCGCTGTTGCTGATCGTTGTGCGCGCGTTCGCCCGTCGACTCAGACGCGCGCCGCGAGGGTTCATTGACTTCGCGCCACGATGGTTACACTGCGAGTAGTATACACAAGGAATGGCGTCGCCCCCCCCCCCCCCCCCCCACCCCCTTGCGGCTGCCTCCTCAGCCAGCTATTACGGGCTGGCTCAGTATACTGGGCATTCAGGACACGTGTGGCCACTTTCAGTGCATGGTTGCATTACGGCCTCTCCTCGCTGCACCGAACAGTATATTACGATAAAAATGCTGTGGGGGGACACTTAAGTCATCCTAAGAAAGTGGAATGCGATAGCATTAGATTTCAAATCTGTCGCAGCTGCTTTTGCAACTTGTTTGGTTTATGGTTTATGGGGGTTTAACGTCTCAAACCGACTCAGGCTATGAGAGACGCCGTAGTGAAGGGCTCTGGAAATTTCGACCACCTGGGGTTCTTTAACGTGCACTGACATCGCACAGTACATGGGCCTCAAGAATTTCGCCTCCATCGAAATTCTACCGCCGCGGCCGGGATCGAACCCGCGTCTTTCGGGCCAGCAGCAGAGCGCCATAACCACTCTGCTACCGCGGCGGCTTTTTGCAACTTTTGTGTGTGTGTGTCATCATCATCATCAGCCTTACTACACCCACTGCAGGGCAAAGGCCTCTCCCATGTCTCCAATTAACCCTATCCTTTGCCAGCTGCATCCACCCTTTGCCTGCAAACTTCTTAACCTCATCCGCCCACCTAACCTTCTGCCGCCCCCTGCTACGCTTACTTTCTCTTGGAATCCACTCCGTTACCCTTAAGGACCAGCGGTTATCTTGCCTTCGCATTACATGCCCTGCCCAAGCCCATTTCTTTCTCTTGATTTCGACTAGGATGTTATTAACCCGTGTTTGTTCCCTCACCCACTTTGCCCGCTTCCGATCTCTTAACGTTACACCTACCATTTTTCTTTCCATGGCTCGCTGCGTTGTCCTTAACTTAAGCTGAACTCTTTTCGTTAGCCTCCACGTTTCTGCCCCGTAGGTGAGTACCGGTAAGATTATGCTGTTGTACACTTTCCTTTTGAGGGAAATTGGTAAACTGCCACTCATGATCTGCGAGAATTTGCCATATGCGCTCCACCCCATTCTTATCCTTCTAGTTATCTCCCTCTCATGATCCGGATCAGCTGTCACTACCTGCCCTAAGTAGACGTATTCCGTCACAATTTCTAGGCTCTCGCTGCCAATTGTGAACTGTTGTTCCCTTGCTAGGCTGTTGAACATTACCTTGGTTTTCTGCATGTTAATTTTTAGACCCATCGATCTGCTCTGCCTGTCTAACTCATTGATCATGATTTGCAGTTCACCTCCTGAATGACTCAGCAAGGCAATGTCATCAGCAAATCGCAGATTATTTAGGTATTCTCCATTTATTCTTATTCCCAACTGTTCCCAATTCAGGCCTCGAAATACCTCCTGTAAACACGCTTCTTTCCAATTGTAGGTCCATAAACCGTCACATTCGGGCTGGTATCCGCAGTGCTTTGACTGTGCCTACATTTGCATATATTGTATTTTTCTCTGATTTTTGATTTAGATTTTTTATCTAGTTTGTTATCTGGAAACTAAGTCGCTTACAACCCGGTGGGCAGGTTGTGATGACGTTACAAGGCCAAGTGACTCATCCTGACCAATCAGCGAATTTCGCCATGGACATTGGCGCGGGTTTTCTGTGGCGATAACTAACGCTATCACACTAAAGAAAAGAAAAAACACGACAGAAGTTTCTATCGCATGGCATATTTTCCTGTCGTAAGATTTCTTCCGTCGTGCGACAAGTACTGGTCCTGTCGTGTAGTCTGTCGTGTGACAAGGAGATGTATCGTGGGATCTGTCGCGCGACAGACCTCTCTGACGACTTCTGTCGTTTGACAGAGATTCCTGTGGTGGGATTTGGCTTCCGACTCTCTGCAGACATCTCTTTTCACGCAGCAGAGGTGCCTGTCCCTAGTGCTGTAGAGCAACAAAGTTCCGTCACTCCTCAGTAAGGACAGATATCCCTGTCGTATAGGTTCTGTCGTGCGAGAGATTCCTGTCGTGTGTTGCATCATGCGAAAGGGCAGTCGTAATAAAGGGGGCTACACCATCGTGCCTTGTTTGACAAGTGATGATGCAGCTGGCTGTCATTAGAGCCCTGAGAAGTTCGACTGGACGGACGATGTTATCTGCTAAAGGTAAATTTAGAATGTTTGGCGCAAGATACACACTCACACAAATGTCGATGGCGTTGCAACGATGTATGTCACGTTCCCGTTGACGCTATGAGATGATTGACCAGTCGACTGAAGATATTCCTAAAGAAAACCAGGAACAGAACTGTAACCGATAGGCATGTGCAAAACTACAAAAGGGAGTCTCGTGTAATTCTTCATGTGGCGCAGTCAGTGTTCCCAGCCAATCTGAGTCTCGATCATGGTCTTATATCTGCGACCACAGGGATATAGTGCGGCCTAAATACATTGTGAATCTTGTAGTTTTCCCGGGCAGATGCCCATTCGCACATCTATATAAATGGGCAGTGTCTGCAGATATTGGAAGCGAATCATTAACGACTTCGACCTTCGGCGGCACATTGTGTTTTTGGCCGCCCTCACACGATCCCCCCCCCCCCCCCCCATCCCTCTTCTGGCGCAGTTCCTGCTGATCTTCAAGAAGGCGCGTGACGGCGAGCTGAGCACGGACGGCGGCCTGAGCGCGCTGGCGCGGCTCACCAGCATAGACGTCGAGAAGGCGGGCGTCGGCGGAGCCAAGAGCTTCTTCGAGGCCAAGGTGAGCTCTTGAGTGCCGGGACTAACACTGCGGGAGATGCAAGTACGGCTCCGGTCGTGCGATATCTGCAGTTCGCAGCCAACCTCTGGCAGCAAGTACTGGTTTCGTCAGTGTATACGGCGAGATGCTGCCGTGACCTTTGGGCGTGCCACAAGTAATGATGTGGTTTGTACTGTCTTTGCCAAAGGTAGCCAGGCTGCCCTGACCGCTTTGGGAGCGGACTTGCGGCGGCTACTGATATCACGAGAAACGGTGCAGCCCGTGTACTTTTGGCCAAGACGGAACATGGCTTCTTTAGACTGTCTGGGTTTCGTATGTCGCGAAATTTATGGAAAGAGTAATTCTATACTTGCATGGATTCTCATGACGGAGAAGTGGATAGTATCGAAGCGGACCAGTTATTGTAATCCACTGGGATGAAAGTATGTGCGCATGCGTGGTCTGCTGGCTCCGACAGAAAATAAGCGCTATATACATGTATTTAATTTTTTTATCGTGCACGAAGCAGAAGCCAGCTGCATCACTGGTGCGATTTACCGCGTCGTTACAACTAGCCGTAAAGTCTGCCGAACCATGAATTGACGTCAAAGAATCAGGATAAAGCGCCGTGGGACATGTTGACGCAGGGATGCATGCGATTGTGTTAGAATATTGCGTATTTATTTTTTTACAGTTACCAAATTTGACTTAAATCAGGACTTAGTTGATTGCTTCGAGTAGAGCTACACCCTTTATATGGAAGCTGTTTTAATGAGCGTTGGCTCTTGCTGTAATCCACTAGGATGACAGCATGTGCGCATGCGTGGTCTGCTGGCTCCGACAGAAAATAAACGCTAAATACATGTATTTAATTTTTTTCTCGTGCACGAAGCAGCAGCGGGCTGCATCACTGGTGCGATTTACCGCGTCCGTACAACTAGCCGTAAAGTCTGCCGAACCATGAATGGAAGCTGAACCAAAAACCCACACCTCTTCAACATCGCGGTTTAGCTCGCATATGTTATGCCATTTTTATCGCTTTTTTGCATGACATATGAGTTAAAACAGCGTCCATATAAAGGGTGTAGCCCTTCTCGAGGCAATCAACTAAGTCCCTGCTGTTAAGTCAAATTTGACTTAACAACAGGGACTTAGTTAATTGCTTCGAGTAGGGCTGCACCCTTTATATGGGCGCTGTTTTAATGAGCGTTGGCTCTTGCACTGTATATGATTACCTGCATCGGTACGAATCACAAAATGTCGCGGTGATTTTGTGATTCGTACCGATATATATATAGTACACGGGCATTTCGCCTCCATCGAAATGCGACCGTCGCGGCCAGGATCGAATCCGCGTCTTTCGGGTCAGCAGCCGAGCGCCATAACCACTATATATATATATATATATATATATATATATATATATATATATATATATATATATATATATATATATATATATATATATATATATATATATATATATATATATATATATATATATATATATATATATATATATATATATATATATATATCCGTTTTATCTCTGGCAGCATATGTAATATCCCGCAAATGCGCTTGGCTCGAAAACTTCCGTCCTTTGTTCAGCTTTCCTCCACATTTCGTTCCGATAGATTGGCGACGCCACAAATCTCCGGGGAAATCTTTTTCTGGCCATGAAACATAAAAAGGAGCAAAAGGAGCTTATGTCAGAAGGAAGCCAGTTTCTCGCGGTCGAGCACGATGCCAAAAACAAGATTTCTGACTAAAAAAAGAAAGGAGAAAATGAGTCTGTACGGTTGCATAACGGAAATCAGACCTCAAGGGCACTGGACCGTGACAGCTACCCAAGAAGCCGGAAGCAGCCACCTACAAACAAGGTTCTCTTTATACAGAACTCCAGCTACGCTTCCGGTCGAAGTCTGTACGGCGCGAGCCGATGGGATTCTAGACGCTCCTACGCAGCGAGAAGGGAGACGTTACCGCCGCTTAAACTTCGAAGTCGCGCGGTCAAGGCAAGCCGGCGGAAGCCGAAGACCCCTCGGCATTCCTGCCGCAACTCTCATGCCATGCAAAAAAAAGCAAGAAAAATGACATAACATATGCGAGCAAAACCGCGATGCTAAAGAGGTGTGGGTTTTTGGTTCAGCTTCAGAAAGCACCGAGCATCGCTCTTTTTTTTTATGATTTCGTCCATTTTTTTTTATTCCCCTGCGCTTGTGCGGGTCGCTTGGCAGTGTATAGCAAAGCGGGCGGCCATGGATTAGCGCGCAGACAGGCGGAATGAGGAAAAGGAATGCGCTCCGGTCCGTAAAAGACATTCCGCGAGCAGCGCTTAATAAGGAAAGAAGAGCGCGTTGGATCGCGACGCCCTCTGGGCGCCCCACTTCCATGCTTCACCGTCCGCGTGTGACTTGCGGGGCGAAACTCTCTCCACGCCCGCGCGTGAGCATAACCGCGAAGTGTGTGACCGTTGGGCGCCCTTCTTCGTGACCTTCGGGGAACCGCCGTGGTCGAAGTTCGATGAAAGCTCCCGCCGAAGCAGTGAGCGCCGCGGCGTGGTGGTGCCATTCTCAGACGAGGAAACGGTGAAGGCAAAGCTTTCATTTAGTTATTGTTTGTTCTACTACCCGTGGTGTGTTGCGAAAACGCGCGTGATCCACGGTGGTTACAGCGCGACCTTAAGAAAGAAAGAAAGTGACTGTATACGCCTCAAAGTGCTGTTTGCGTGTAGTCGGCCCACAGAACACACGCATCTGTTCTTAGGAAGTGCTCTGTACACGTCAAGCAATTAGCGCACACTTTTGAGGGCGTTCAATCAGACAAGCATGCACAATTAACCGCTCGGATGATGCTTCTCTCAATATACGGGAACACCGGGCGATGTAGCCACGCAAAGCTTAGCTTTCCGATGGTTCGGTTTCATGTCGAATACCTTGTCCTATAGAATGTCAGGATTTCTTGTTGTTGATAGGCATAGGTGGTACATATCATGTGACGGAGACGCGCCCTGACCCAAGAAAAACTGAAAAACGCGCGATTGCAAAAGACAAGCGCCGTCTTGCAGTCTTGTGTGGCGAAATGCTTTTTGCGCCGCTGCCTCATTGTCATTATATGCCAGAGCCATTGCGGGTGTGGTAGCTCAAACTTAGCGTCGTCCAAGTAGATTTCTGTGAGTGACACAGTACATGTTGTTCGCAGGCGATGGAACTGAACCGCGGCAACCGGTTCGAGGAAGAGATCAAGCAGGAGCAGCTGGAGCGAAAGGTCGAAGAGGAGGAACGCAAGAAGCGGCAGGCAGCGTTCAGGGAGAAGGCAAACTTCTTCAAGAACTCCACAGCCACGTAGAGACAGCCGGGTGGGTCATCATCATCAGCCTGACTACGCCCACTGCAGAACAAAGGCCTCTCCCACGTCTCTCCAATTAACCCTGTCCTTTGCCAGCTGCAGCCACCCTATGCCTGCAAACTTCTTAATTTCGCCTGCCCACCTAACCTTCTGCCGCCCCCCGCTACGTTTGCCTTTTCTTGGAATCCACTCCGTTACCCTTTAAGGACCAGCGGTTATATTGACTTCGCATTACATGCCCTGCCGAAGCCCATTTCTCCCTCTTTATTTCGACTAGGATGTCATTAACCCGCGTTTGTTCCCTCACCCACTCTGCCCGCTTCCGATCTCTTAACGTTACACCAATCATTTGTCTTTCCATGGCTCGAGCGCTGCGTTGTCCTTAACTTAAGCTGAACCCTTTTCGTTAGCCTCCACGTTTCTGCCCCGTAGCTGAGTACAGTACTCACGGATTGAAATAGGACATTCGGAGCGCTAGCCTTGCAGTGCCACGCAGGCATGTGGTAAACCACAGGCCGGCTGATTGGCTACTGGAAGGAACAATTCTGCTTTGTAGATGTTCTCCCTCTCACGCCATACCACAATGCACCACCTTGGTTCCATGAGCGTCTACGGGCGGCGCTCCATGAAGCGACCGACGGCCACGCGCTCCGAATGTCCTATTTCAATCCGTGAGTACTGTACATATACATATACCTATAGACGTCTACTCCACGAGTTATTGACTACGCGATGATACGCACTTACTAACATTAACCGCTAGCGTCCGTGAAAGTATGCACGTAGCGCAGATGCAGGTAATGGGAAGAGCGTGCCAATTATGGCGACGGCCCAGCGTCCTAATCGCTGTCGCCGCGGCCTGCCCGTGCTGGAGTTGCTTTACCGCTCTCACTCTCGAGTGGCCCATCTTAGATGGTGTCTGTACCTGTGCTTCGCGCTGCTGCACCCATACACTGCGGCGAAAAGGCGGTCACCGAAATGATCGGCTCGAGACAAGACACGCGGGACAAGATATAGCGCTACTGCGCGGCCTCAATTAAAGAGCGGCGCAAATACGGAGACGCGACGCTGCTCTTCTTCGTACTGCCCGGGGCGACGAATCTGCGAAGGCGTTGGTTCGGGCGACGGGAGGCTAGAGACGACACTCGGACCGATAAAGTCGACACGGTCGTTTGTCAGCAACCCCTCGAGGCACGCACTTCTTCCTCTAAGGCGTCGCCAATGCCACCCGAATGTTCGACGTCTCCGCGAAGCTGCGCCATGTCTCGAACTACCTACATCACCAGACGGTTCGACATTCGAACATACTTTCTTCTTTCTGGCCCTTCGGAATGCGTGTTTTGTCCCAAAACGAGTCCACGGTTTGTAGTAGTCGAAAGGAAAAGAGAGACGACAAGTCAGACAGCAGACAGAAATGCGTGTGTTGTTATCGTGTTTACTTCGCACTTCGTCTCGTCCGTTCCTGCAGGCGAAGCGATCGCGGCGCCGACCAGTGGAGCGTGACGGAAGCACTAAAGTGCGCGCACGGTGGTAACGGCGGCAGCGTCATTCTTTCTTGTGTCCTTGTCTGTATTTGCGCTGTACATTTCCATTATGAATCACCAACATGCCCAGTCTGCCACCTTAGTGATCTGCACTCGGCAGCATGTGAACAGGAGCGACAGCGAGTGCCCTGGAATCGCGGCAGTGTCGTGGATGAAAGCAAGGCACCGCGGCGTTTCCCGCCTAAGCGCATAACTTGTTTGAAGGGAACGGGTCGGTGACAAACTCGACCGTGCGAATGAGCAGAGAAAGAGCGCGCGAAACGTTTTGAAAACTCGAATGATGTCTTTCAGCAAAGGGATCCATTGCAACTCGAATGCCTTTTGAAAGCTTGAGCGCCGAAGTTTTTCCAGGCGACGTGCGGATCTCAGGAATAGCCTTGGAAAAACCTTGCCGCGTGCACACCGTTGTTATCCACTGAAGTACTGAAGTTCATTTGCCACTGATGCCCTGCGATTTTTTCTCACAGACCTCCAAGACGTTGGTAGGATGCCATCTGTACTTTTTTTTTGGACAGAATGCAAAAATCAGCTAAATTCGAGCCTCGCGCACATGCCTTCATGCTTGTGACACTATCAAATGCATTTTAAATGCTTTTGAAAAGGTATCAGTCCTCTAGACCACCTAAGCATAAATAAGACGACTAACTATACAGTGTAACCAGATGTTGAAAGGCTTGGTTTATGGGACTTCAATGCCCCAAAGCGACTCGGGTTATGAGCTCATGAGAGATGCCGTAGTAAAAGGCTACGGAAATTTCTACCACCTGGGGTTCTTTAATGCGCACCGACATTGCACAGTACACTGGCGTCTAGAATTACGCCTCCATCGAAATTCAACCGCTGCGGACGGGACTGAACCCGCGTCTTCTGGGTCAGCAGCAGAGTGCCATAACCACCGAACCACCGCAGCATCCCAGATGCTGAAAGGACTCACCAAATCGCTACAGATGCGCTTGCTGCAACAACTGCTTGCGCAGGTTCAGTTGGTACCATATAGTGGCACAAAAGTGTGCTAAAATATTGAAAGGTTGTAGTGATTATAATGTTTTATCTTTTGCAGCACTACGCCAATGCTGTTCGCACCGCCGCAGCCTTCACAAGACCCTTTCACCAGTCAAGCTTCGGCTACAAGTCACTTCCCGCTGTTACACCGTGTCAGCTTTTAATATTTAATATGACGCTACAAATATATTTTTATTAATACAAAAGCAGTCCGTGCCTTGCAATGCTGGTTCAGATGCCACTGCATGAAGTCCCGAGCAGCCAGGCCTCTTCAACAACAACACAGCAGGTGGCATCACCTGGTGAGGCTGGAACTCGCTCAGGCAGCGCTGAGCGCCAGGCCGCAGTACCAAGTTTAATATATTACATCCTGTTTGTTTATGTGTAAATATGCATGTAAATAAAATCAGAACAGAGGACCTCTGCATTATTTCTTGTCACTTTATTGAACCGAAAATCTCGCATGTACACTGAAAGCATTGCGGTTGTTTGTTGTTGTCAATAAAGCAAAAAGATCCAAAACCACTTTGGCTAGCTTGTCTGGTCCCCAGACGCAGTGCTACAGGTTTAAATTTCCCTTTTCGCATTTACAAATCAGTAAGGCACTTTCAACGAGCATCTCGCCAACGAACACAACGAACTGGCAGAGTCCTTTCTGCGCAACTCGAGACAAACGTTCCTTTTTGTACTTGCACGAAATCAGGCCTCGAGTAAGGCAAATTTACGATCTACACAATATAGGTATCGTGAAGTTCTCGGTAAACCGAGCAGTTCAACTGAAACTTCAACACGGGATTTCAAGACGTACATCAGAAACCGACACCATCAACTTGTCAATCACTTGCAGGTTAAAAAAAAGCATCGGCAACCTTCCTGCTTTGTAAACGACACATTGATAAGCATAAATCGAAAGTACTAATTTTTTACAGCTACAGAAAGATGTCAAACCAGTTTTTAAAGTGTAGCAACACTGGTGACTCACATTATAAATACTGCAATCTTTGCATTTGTACAATACATTATGAACATTTCGCTGTGCAGTGTAGAGAAACATTAAAATGTTCTGCACTAATATTCAGCGTGTAGTGTTACTTTCATAATCCAATTTTGCTTTTTCCATAAAACGCATTGTGTGACAAGTAATACGACTATGGTTACAACAGTATACAAATAACATTAATATCATAGCAAACAATATATGTACAAAGAGCACCACAGTTCACTTGCCTGCGCTCATACTATTTACAATGAAACTGACGGACATCTCGAGCGCTGCAGCAATTCGACACACTGCACACATAATGTGCAATGCAAGTTTGTACCAGCAATGGCCCAAGACCCGCCACCACGCGCGCACACGCACACACAGTCAGGTAAGGGTTGTTCACAACATTGAAGCCTTCCGAACTCCCAACATCCTTCCAATGCAAACGTACCAACAGTACGTCGTCACGGAATACTGGGCGCAGAAAGCAGCATTAGTAACGCTAAGGACGCATCTGTTTTTGGCAGGGTACACCGTTTTGACCAGAGTATGCAAAGTGAACTCAGGATGAAATTGTAACTACAGGCGATTATTAACATCAGTAAGGGCTGACTAGGCCAATTTCAGAGCTCCAAACGATGCAACGTGATGAAATTTGGAACAAGAAACAGTCAAGGGCTGTCCCAGGTGTGTCAGCAAAAAGTAACGTCATTTTGGCCAGCTCCCATTTTTGCACCATATGGCAATACCAATATGGGCACCAATGCAAACAAATATTTGGGGAAAAAATAAAGCCGAAAGAAATGCTAGCTCAAGCACAGAAATTTAGAGAACAAAAGTCCCCAAGACGTGAAGACACTCCGGTCAGAGGATGCACTCCCGCACACGAGATCTGCACATCAAACATGTCTGTTCTTCCTGGCAGAGGCGGGCTCAGTCGTCGGCCAGGTCGGAGCCATAGACTGTGGGCGACAGCATGTACACGACGGCCTCGTAAGTGGCCATCATGATGGCTGTGTTGGGGATTTGGCGCACCAGTTGTGTAGCGAGACCCCGGTACAGGCCCTGGTAGCCCTCCTCACGCCACACCAACAGCAGCGTCTGGAAGAACGACCGGTACTTCTCTCCTTCCTGCCGTAGCCGCGTCCTCGCCACTTCTGCACCAGGGGAGAGAGAGAGAAAAGGAGAGGAAGACACAATAAATTGCAAGAATTGCAACGTAAAAATGCCCTGAGCAAGCTTTGTGCCACGCCAGACTAATTCACGACGACTTCAGCATCAGCTCATTTTGAGTTTTAAGTGAATTTATTTTGCTGTACTTCACCAGACAATACACTGCTGAATGAGGTCACAAAAGCAAAAGCAGCACATATCGTTCGCATAAGGCTCGAATATGAGACGCACTTGTGTGTTTTTTAGTAGTTATTTTCATGTCTGTTTCATACCCCTGTCACACGGGCAATCTCAATAGCTACTGAGTCGATGGTCATCGGAATTTTGAATGATAATATAGTAGTGAGTATGCAGTCAAACAGATGGTGCCAGCGGTAGCAACGTCGAAAACAGGAGTATATGTGCTATTTTTAATTGAAAGTGTGTTCGAATAAAGCTATTCAAATACTTTACTGTTTGGCCCAATCCAGAGACAGCAATGGCAGGCCAATGATGGGCAATGATGCAACCTTCAATTCAAAAGCATTCAAAGCTGCCACGGATCTGTGACTGCCTCTGTAGCATTCATAAATTCTATTGTTTAAGCACTTGTGGTGCGTTTCTTGGTTCTGGTTGCCACAAAGCATGCTAGAGACTAAAATGCATGGCCCGCCGTGCAACATGAACAGGTTGGTTTGTTCACGTGTGGCCACTGCAAAGCTGTCATTTTGGCTATGATATAAAAATTAATTTAAGAACTAGTTAATATAGTCTAAGATTCTGTAATTAAATCAAAAAGATATTTTTCTTTATTTCTAGTTTTTTTGTGGTTTTTTTCAACTTATAATGAGTGCAAGGCTTTCTCAATGGCACTTGAGATTCCAATGGCCATTTGTGAACCCCCATTGAGCCAATGCCCATTGAGTTCAATGGGCATTGGCATCCGCCATGTGGCACTGGCCGATCCCCATGAGTCAGTGGGCACTGAAACTGCTAGTGCGACAGGGGCATTAGGCAGAAAATCCCTGTAAATATATTGGACGTTCACACACGCTCACAAAAACGTAACACATCGACCATACGACACGCACACAGTTCTGTGCTATAGCACTTGATGTTATAGGATTTTAAACTATACCAACAAGTGTGGGCATAATATTGATATGGCATCACATCAGCGCATCGAAACCACCAGTGATAAGCATCCCAACGGATGAAAGCGTTTCTCGCAACGAAACGTGAACTGCTGCTTACAGACTTGCAGACTTGCTTACAGACTTTTATTTTTGCTTGCATGCACTGTTACAGCACGAGCATTGTGCTGTCCAGTCTCCTACTAAAATCGCAGCTCCAAGTTGCTACTCGCGGCAAACAGAAAAAAGAAATTAATGAACCACAAACAGCAGGCAGCCGACGTAAATTTTGGGACATACCTCTCTCCTATCCTTTTTAGGGGTGATGCTGGTCTTGAGATCGCAAAAAGTTTTTCATATTAAATATACTTCAAACTATATCTCTGCAAAATATCAATGCACAAAACAATCCCCAAGTACGAAAAAAAAAAGAAGACCCGGAGAGTCGTGCACAAACTGAGTGCGAGATTCGAAATGACATTCTACATCATGTGATCGCAATTCCAAAACCCCTCCCAGATCATCGCCAGTTAGCTACAAATCTTGTTTCATGCCCTTTCGTTTGACTCCTCTCAAGAAGGCATCACAGCAGTGCTACTAAAACTACAGGAGTTTTCCCACGACTCGATTTCCTGCAACACAATAAGTGCACACAGACTTCAATCCTCTTTATCTCTGTTTGCTTTTTACAAATGCAGTTTATACCTTGCCGGGTTTTTCCGTGGTTTGCCTTGGGCAATTGAAATGAGCTTTAGCAATTTATTCAAGAAGGAAAGAGCTGTGTGGTGGTGCTATCTTTCCTGGGTTTTACATAATGGAACAAATTAAATTAGCTGCTTCCCTAAATTACTAGCCGGTCTGTTTTGTATGTTCTATTTTTTTACCAATGCATTTTCACTGAGGCAAATGTAAAAACAGCATCACGGCAGAAAGTGCATCTTGGGTAATTCAGTTCTGCAAATATTTCAAGTAACTATAATCATTTTTGGCTAATGGCTTGTAATGAAGAGCCCAATTAAAACCACAAAACTGCTTAAAACTCCAATTGTAATTGCGCTGTAGTCAAACGGTAATTGAATATCTACTAGACCACATAAAAACTCCTGTAATAGCCTTAGAAAGGCTGACAGCATCACTAAATGTACGAATGAATGGTTGTAATAAGAATCCTACCATAAATAGAAAAAAAAAAGGTTTTAAGACCTGTATACCTCGTAAGCCCGCAAATATGTACCGCCCCTTGTTAAAAATGCGCGCTTTAGTCAACGCGAACAGCAGTCACATCGCGCACCCCATGGAGGAAGGAAAGAACTTCCTCCATGGCGCACCCTGAAGAAAGCCGCCGCCACCTGGCGGAAAAGAGCAGAAAAACGCGGCGGCAGCTTCCCGCAGTCGACACAAGGAGGCGAGACCAGCACCGCTCGGGCACACCACGTGACTGCCGGAGCGAGAAGAATGGTGAGCGATGGCGAGAGGGTCGAACGTCGAGCGCGGCAACGCGACCGTGCGACGGCACCAGCGAAAGTGGCGCAACGCACGAGCGTATCGCGACGCCAGCTCCGGCCGCCGCGCTTCGCCGACCGCGGACAAAGCCAATCTTTTCTGCGCGCTAAGTGCGCGCGCCCCGTCGGCCGGCCTTCACGTTCACCTCGACGGTGCGCTTGCTTTCGTGCGCGTTGGATGCAGCGTTTTCGAAAGTGCGGCAGGCTACCCGCGGCCTACCATTTATACAGCGGTACACAGGATAACAGTGCGATGTGTCTGCGCGGGCGCTTTCTCACTTTGAAAAAAAGAAACAGCTCATTTGCGACCTTCCGTTTAACCCATTAATTCTCATTGAACTCGTCAGATAAAAGTTTTGAATTTCCAGGACTTCATCATAAATGGTTCCTCGATAGCGAACATGTAAAAAACCGAAGAAAAAATTACATATTAGTTGTTTTGAACTAATTTTTATATCATCTGAGTGCCTAAGGTCCACAGAACCATGTACTATAACACGCAGGCGCATGCAGAAATTCAAGTGGAAAATTCAAAACTGCTCTATCATCTCTGAATGTAGAATTCCGACTACACAAGTTTCAGGCCTTTTTTTTTTTTGCTCGCATTTATTTTTTCGCGTGACTCATGCATCTCTGGCATCTTATACTTTGACCTTGCGTTGATAAATATGTTGGAGAAGAGTGTTAGTTGAAGTAGCAGTTCAAGTATGCGAACAGAAATTAAAATTATTCCCACTTTTGCGCTTTTTATCATGTAAAAACGCTCCGGGCGACGTCTACTTTGAAAAGTGTTGCACCCAGCTCCAAGTTATATCACAACACGCGTTTTACAGACAGCGCTGCAAAGCCCGCAATAGGATTGCACAGTTTCAAAATTGGTCGCTCTGCAAAGCGGCAGCAAATAAATGCGCGCAGCAGAATGTCACGGCGCATCATCTGTACGCTAAAGAGAGAGAGAGAGAAAAAATTGTTATTACGTCGGATTTTATTTTTAGTGCCCCCGCGTGCGCTCAAATGGTCCTGTTTCACGCTTCGCTGTAACCATAGTAGGATACAACTTAAAAAAAAAATAGTTAAAACAGGGCAACGATCCGCGGCATACTGTATTACTCCGCTAGGCATGCAGTCACAAAAGTAAACGAAATCAGCTTTTTAACGTTTCGCTTTATTAAACAAGACAGGTGTCAAAATTCTAGCGCTTATAACTTTTTTTTTCTCGTGATTAGCTTCTTGCTAAGGTGACGGGAGAAGTTTTAACAACAGACTACTTTTTGTCGTGGAGGAATTCTGTGCGCCGGTCCTAAATGTGGGCGGAGCTTCACTGGAGACTTAAGTTGTATCCGACTATAGAAACAATTTCGCGGCGCGAAGTTCCTGACAAATGAGACGGAAATCTGCTATACACCCGTGGGGTCCACGCCAAGCCATCAACGTCCAGCTGGAGTGAACACAGCAAGACAAGGGCTGGAAGAGCGAGCAGCTCCCGTAATCTGAGGGCAAACGGCAAATTCCCCCCCCCCCCCCCCCCCCTTATTTCGCGGTCGCTTATCCTTTTCTTGTTCGCTCTGCTCATGGCGGCCGTGTGGACTCGAAATAATAAAAAAAAGACTTTCCGCGGAGACCCGTTATCGCCTCCGGGTTCCGCAACTGTTTACCGCCGGAGCCGCGTCGTCTTGATCTGCACGGAGCCGGCGACGGGCGGTCGCCCCCTCCTCCGCCACGCATACCGGCGGCCAGCGCCCACCTTAGATAGCGGCTCCATGTGGACGCAGTCACAAGACGGCCCCTGTAAATCGCTGGTGTGGGAGTGCGGCCACACATACACCTGGAGTTGTGAACGGCGCCCGACACCGAAACAGCGCGCCGTGCGCATCCCTGTCCTGCTGCGGAAGCGATTACAGAGACGACAGCGAGCAGGTGGCGAATGAGTGGCCCGCGCGACAGAAAGCGTCAGTACTTGGGGCGTGTGCACACCTCCCTTGCTGGGCACACAGACGTGCCTCGCTTCCAATGCCTCCTGTACTCTGCCCTTCGTGGTGCTCGACCATTGAGAGAGGGGAGCCTTCCACTGTGGCACATCTCTCTCACGGCGCGGTTCAGGTGTCCCCCGAGAAGTGAGGACATGTACTGCGCCTTTCACTTCCTCAAAAGTCAATCATAATTATAACCGTCGAGAACATATAAACGCTGGCACAAACACGCGCGCTTTAAAGTGCAGCAAGGGACAAGAAACAATGAGAGAAGGGGACCAGGGCTAGCAGTTCGTTTCTCCGCACTGCACGGACGGCAACCCCGAAGCCAGCTTTGCAGGGACAGAGGCGGATGCGCATGCCCCTCCTCCCCCACACTTCCCCGCAACAACGAACAAGCTGCTCCTTATTTTTTCTTTTTTTATTTCGACGCGGTGCTCGGAGCGACTGTCGCTTACCACTAATGTGTAGTGAAATAACTGCTGTCGGCATAACAGGACAAAGAACTCACTGACAGCACTATTAACGAAACACGCGCGAAAGCACTGTGCACAAAGCGCTCGCTGCCAGCGAAAACCGGCGGCAAATGCCCATGCGCAGTGCGTACGGCACGTTGGCTCTTGGCGACGCACGCAGGCCATGCGCTCCCGCGTTCCCTTTCATATTGCCGCTACCTGTACGGGCTCACGAGAAGGACTTTCAGCAAGCGAAATATTCCGCTCCTGCGCCTTGTCCCGCGTCATCCGTAACGTCAGTTCCGCGTTGCGATAACTTTTCACGCGGAATAAAGGTGCAAGAAAGACGAAGCGGGAGCGAGTGTAATTACACGCGTGTCCATTTACGAATAGCGCTGGTTGGCCATTACTTTCCCTAAGCCTTTGAAACGGCGCCAGCTGCTCGTATTGCCCACATAAATTGAAGCGCGAGCAATTTGCACGGACCGGAACACACTTCTCCACGTTCGACCACGCGCGCGAGTGGCGTGATCTGCTGACGCGAATAACCACACCTCCCTCTGCACGCAACGAAACCGGTTGCCCGCCGACGACAGATAACGGAAATGAATATATTAAATGTAGCTGCATTTGTTACATCGCTACTCAAGTTCCGCAACAAACGGCGACAGTGCACGCGGCTCCGTATCCACCGCGTCGTTTGTTTACACAGATCAACAGCGCAGTTTGCGACGTAGACACTGCCGCATGACACTGACGTCGACAGGCAGTCTTACGAATTCCGAGCGCCGAGCATATACGCTTTTTTCCCTCTCTTTTCTTCTTTCTCTCATTCCCTCCCCATTCTGAGCGCGTTCAGAGACGGGAGAGCGTGGGTCATCTATTAACCCACCGGTGCACGACGACTCTCTTGGCCCCGCTCCAGAGCTCGTCCAAAGAGCGTTATTATTCCGTGCCAAAGGCGGAGAGCGCTTCGGTGAACCCTCTCACCTCGCGAGCGAACTTAAATATTTACGCCCGCCGCTCCCTGCTGTAGTAGCAACATTCGGCGGCCCCGTTATTTCCCCCCCGAGACAGAAACAGTCTAGCACAGCCATCGACGGCGAGCAAAACAAGCCGCCTGACTCAAGTTTTTTTCAACAACGATAGGCCACGGGGTAAGACGCAACGCATTCCAAGAGCGGCAGTCAGGAGATCGTGGGGCTTGCCGCCGACAAGCTCAGCACAGAAGAGAGCCTCGGTTTTCGCTGTCGGGGAAAAAAAAAAAAAACGCCAAGAAGGTCTCGGTTCTCGCAGTCGAAAGAAAAAAAACAAAAACGGCCACAAGGAGCCCAACTACGCTCCTACAAAACAAGACGAGCAATGTTGTTTTCCAAGCAACTCCGACGACGGCGCCAAGAGATGACGACGTAGTCTGAGCATCCAATATCAATCCCACGAACTTTTCCAGCCAGAATCGCGCCAGCTGTTATTGTTGCACGAACAGCCGTCGAGATGACGATGATGACGACGTAGTCTGAGCATCCAATATCATTCCCACGAGCTTTTCCAGCCAGAATCGCGCCAGCTGTTATTATTGCACGAACAGCCGTTGCCGTCCAGGAGAGCGTTCACCCAGCAATGGTGCAATATCTGCGCCGCACATTCACTTGGCTCGAAAAGTAACCTGTCATCATTCACCACATTCCGAAATTACCCAGTCCACAGCTGGACAAACGCCTCATCCACTAACCCCCTCCACTGTACCTGATTTGCGCCATCGCCCCATCACTAGCCGAGCCCCTCACTAGCCGACTCCCGGTTGTCCTCCATTACGTTTCGCCTGAACGATTAACCAAGGATTAAGTCCCTCCTTCATCCCTTCCCTTACGGCGCGGTTCAGGTGTCCGCCGATATATGAGATAGATACTGCGCCATTTCCTTTCCCCCCAAAACCAATTATTATTATTATTATCATTATGAACGATTAACCAAGGACTCTGAGGTGGCGCGACGCATTGAAAGAGTATAGAAACCAAACTTTTGGTTGAGTGTTTTCTTCTTTTAATCGAATTTGTTCTTATCTGTCTCGGTTCCAACAGCCAAGCGATGCCTGCGACGTAAAAGGTCAGTATTGGTCACGTGCTCGAGGCACGAAAAAAAAAAATTGGCGGTGGTTCAGCTCTGGTTAAACCTGGAGTGACGCGATAGCTACAGCTGGCCGAGTGGAACCCGGTCACGTGACGAACCACGTGATCAGCCACGGCGCCGCGTGCGGCTGCTCCGCACCACGTGACTAACCACGTGACAGCGTGGCGGCGCAGCCAGGCTGAAGGCACGAAATGCTACCGTAATGTAGCTATCGCTAAAAAAGAAAAAAACCTGATATAATCGCTGCTTTGCCGTTTTAATTCTCTGTACAGTGTTAAAGCTAGCCCGCCTGCTTCAAGAGCCGGAATTACTAGTGAAGGAGCAAAATATCGCAGCTTTCTGCATGCCTCGCGTGACTTATACTGAAATTTCATGCGACAGCCGTCGTTCGGCTGTTGAAACCGAAACAGATGAGTGGAAATTCGATTACAAATTAACACCACGTGCATTCGCACACCCACACTAATCAAACGCCCAGTCGCCGCCGCGGAAGGTGGCGCTTCATTCTCGATGGCCTTGCGTCGGCTAGTTAAAAGGCGGCGCATTGTCGATGCGCCGCCCGACAGCGCTTGCACGGAAAATTCCACGCACAGGTTGACGACGACGCAAGCACGCACGCAAGCTTCCGCGTTCGTCGCGTCAATCCCCCTCACTCTTCGATCGCCGCTTTTCGACGAGGTCAGCGCACGTCTCGGACACAAACGCGGTCAGCGAGGTAACAAAGAACGCACCAGGGGAGACTGGGGTACAAAGAAAAAAAAAACTGTCCGATTTAAGGGCAGAGACACCAGCTTCCACGTGCACACTGCACAAGCAGCGCGTATATATCAAAGGGCAATAGCGCATCTGGACGACTTCACGCGAACATCGCCTACCACGGCACACTGCGTAAAAACGCGCTTGGGAAGCACGGCTGTGTTTCCCTCCGCGGCAGTTTTCAATTAAGCCAGTCCCAAAGGCAGTGCGCCATACTGCTACATACGTGCTTCTCCGACTATGCGCTCCCACGTGACCACAGGAAAAGAAAAGCGAAGTCTAGAGCCGACCGCTTTCTTTCAAGCGCCTCCAACTGCCACCATGTGTTCTAGCCCCAAGTGGTCGCCGTTACAGGGGTTCGCCTCCGGGCGGCCCTCGGACCCAGCCAGGGGAACAAGCTTGTCCACTTCCTGTGCAGCGGTCTGCTCCCGATCAGATGAACGCCAGCATGCTTTTGGTTAGCTGCGCGCCCGCTTGTTGGTGAGGGGGCGACCGGAGCAAAGGAAGACGATTTATTTATTTATTTCAGAATTACTGCCAGCCTTCAAGAAGGCCCTAGGCAGGAGGGGGACACACACTATAAATACACAGCATGGAGAGAAGAGGACAGCCGTAAATGAATACCAGACTTCGGCCAGCTGGGAAAGCCAACCAATGAGCGTCGTTCACACCACCCAAAGGCGGCGCCCGCGACGAAGTCTCCTTTATTGGACTATATTGAACTAGAAGCATTCTAGTTCATTACAAATTGGACGATAATGGCGAGAAAACGACTGGAGAGGCTATTAGAAGCGCCCGACACTTACATCCGAGCAGCGACTCACTGAGCCGTCTTCCCTTCAACGTTGTAAGTATGTGGATATCGTTTTCCCTTGCTGCTTCCACTCCCCGTCTCCAACTGACGTTCCTTCCCCTACCGGCACAGCGGCGGTGTTCCTGTTCCCTATGCCTGGTGAAACACTACTAGCACGGCCAATATAGAGGCCTCCCACACGCACCCCCAAAGCAACGGCTGCAGACGCGAAGTAGCAAAACGGGGCTGGTTCGACCAACAAAATTTCCGCATCCGATGAGACACAGGGTGCGCATCTCAAGTGTTCGCTTTGGGCTGCAGAAGAACACACAAAAAAAAAAAAACAGAGGACGCGAACGAGTATCGCGCGCTCATTCCAAACGGAACCACAAAACTGCCACGAAAGGCCCCCTGGGCAATGCTCAGGAGCAGTCTTTACGGAACGACGACCCGCAAACATGCCTCCATACACTCAAACACGAATACCCCTCTATGTGGGAGTAAAAAGCTGTCCTCTCTTGCTCCAATTTTACCCCTTTCTGTTTAGAGTGTAGGGTACCTCCAATTCCAAACGCCTCCATTTCAGGCAATGAGCATCTCTCTGCGTAGTAGACGCCATTTCGTTTTCGTTCGCCTGGTCGGCCGGCAGGCACGTGTCGGACATGAAGCCTCTGAACGACACGACACTTCCTTGCCTGGCAGCTGAACCGGTCTGTCTCCCGGCCCAGAAATGCAGTCTATTCGCAGTCACTCTCAGCCGACGGTAAGGCGACCATCGAGGCAGCCTTGCCACGCTGCACACAAGAGACCACAGCGCCACCGCGAGGGCGGCGAGAAACTGCGTCGCCGCTCCGTGTACACAACACACCCGGCCAACCACGTGCCACAGCCGCAAAAGGGTACACACATTGCGCGTGCGCGCGGCGCTTGTACAAACAGCGATCGCGCCACTTGACTACACAGGTCCGGCGGCGCCGCGAAACGGGGTTCCTGGAGCGGCAGTACGACGCATCAGGTGCGAGCCCGCCTAGAACCCTCGGTCCTTTCTTCACGGTTCACGACCCCCCATTTTCTTGTATGCGTCATTTGATCCACACTAGACAGGCAACTGTGTGGAAAAGTAATTTCATGTACATTTGAGCTATTTACTGCACCAAAAATTGAGCGTGCGGCAACAAGGACAGAAATGTTTGGCAGGAAATCCACACTACCCCCCCCCCCCTTTTTTTTTTTTCAGCGATGAAAGTTCTTCAAATGCCTTGTGTATAAGGGATAACCTCTATCGCGTCTTCAAAGAGCTCACCGGTGTAAAATCCGCCTGCGTATTTGTGTGTGCGTACGTGTTTACAGATCTTTATGAAGAATTAATGGATTTTTCACATCTCAAAGCTGCGCAGTGGAGGACACCTATGCACCTGGGCTGCACAAGCTCCTCTCTTTTCGCCTCCCTCGAAGAGTGCGCGCACGGGTACGCTTTCACTCCGGCGCTTGCAGTCAGGAAAACATGTCACCTCGCCGCTGCCTCAACAGGAAGAGCTGGACGACGCGTATAGCATTCTGCAGGCGAAAAGACAGCCTGGCAAGAGGCCCGAGGGCAATTCTCAAGGCCGCACGCCTCAGATAGCACTCGCCGCTGGTCCGGCTAATTGGTTACTCGCTTTAAAAAAGAGCTGTCCAACGCGACACGCTTTGCGCAAGACTCGCACGGGTTATAGTCGGATACAACCCAAGAATTAAACGGAAAATACCCCTTAAAAAAGGAGGCTTCAAGCCAATGGCGTCGACCGATTCTCATGACCTCGGGTTTAATCTCCTCCGACCCGCTAGCGTGACATCGCAAAAGGGCATTACCCAGGTCCTAAACCGATTAACCGCGGCGTCACGAAAGTCGCTCGACGCCATTGCTGAGTTGTATCCGACTACAGAAAAGTGAAACACTACGCCTATTCCACAAGAAGCTGGGATGCTCAATGTGCGCCGTTGGCAGAAACTGACACGAGCGAACCGCGCCGTGAAGAGGCGAGTACGTCCGATCCGCGCACTAGACAGGAAGGCTCCGCTCCGGCGTACGTACAAGGCAGTCACGAGAAAGTGAGTGGGAGTCGGCATTTGAAGATGAAGGGCGCAGTAGAGAAAGGGAGATAAAAAGGCGCGCGCGCACGGAAACAAAAATAACGCTATGTTTGGGGCCCAAAGATAGCGGGGGTGCGCACCAACAACCAGGAGACACGGAAACTTGAACGCCGGGATCCGCCATGAGGCGCTGAACACAACACGCGAGAAGAGTGGGAGGGGGGGCATACGCGAGGCGAAAGGCCGATCACGCGGCATGGGAGCGGCGATACCGCGCGCGAACAAACTCATCCGACCGGTAGTAGCACGCGGACGTATTGCCACCACATGCTTAGCGTCAACACACACACACACACACACAGCTTTTTTCATAGCGGAAGGCCTATCTATCGCGCGCGGTTCGGATATAGGGGGAAATAAGAGAAAAAAAATGCCGCTGCCCTTCAGATAACGGTGCTCCCGAGCTTAGGGGAATTGGCGTGCACAGTGTAATGCAAGAAAAACACGCCAGGGAATTAAAAAAACAAAAAAATGAGTACAACACAGCGCACGGAGCCTGGCCAGTCAGTAGGCAAATGTGCTGAACTGCAGACAGGCACACAGAAACAAGGCCCTTGTCAATGCAACGAAATGAGCTTCCGGAAAGAAGAAGAATGCACCGCGACACGGGTTAAGAGGGCTGGTTAGAAACGAGAGGAGAATCTCTCGCACAGCGTCATTCAAGGCCGACGCAGCGACTTCCGTTAAAACCACGAAGCAACCACCCTCGCGTGTCTCCGTAACCACCAGCAGCTGCTGTCAAACGCGGGACTACCAGGTGCGCCCGTGACGCAAGCAGCCCAGAGGGACACGCAACGCCCCCTTGACGGACGTTTAACGCCAAGCGATGGAGGAAGAGCAGCATCACGAGTTCTTCCACCAGCGGAGGAGGAGGTGTGCCTGTGTAAATATATATATCTAATAACGAGTGGGTTGCGCGACCGGTGATAAAACCTGGCAAGTGCGCAGGAGGGGAAGCGGCCGAAATCGCCGCGAGTGACCCAGATAGCGCGCGACAGGCGCCGATGACGCGGACGTCGGAGGAGGTGGGGGGAACCCTTGCCGCATCGCTCAGCGGCGCGTGTTTACACCGCGACGCGATCGGCCCACGTGGGTCGCCAGCCGCCGCCGCCGAAGGGAGCTGGCGCCGCCTCGGCGGAGGAGAATGAGAGGACAGAGAAGGAGGAAAAAAGCTTGTTTGGGCGCACCAGGGAGCGCGCATAAACGCCGCCCGGGCTGAGGTAAAAAGAGGAGAGAGGATCGCAGACGCTAAAAAGTCAGTGAATCCCACAGCAGCAGATTGCGAGAATGCTGCAGACACGGACTCAGCGAAGGGTCCATTGCGGCTTCCGAGTGTGTAGCAGCAGATCGGTGACTGCGACGAGACTGTACCGACTTCCAAACGTGCATGCGCGCCATTGTCCCCGGAGAAGCCGGCAGGGAGAGAGGGAAAGCGCCCGTGTTGCGCCCCGTTCGTTGCTCGAGCGTTGGAGGAATCGCGGAGCCAAGAAGGCGTGCCGCGTTTGCCAGTTGGCCGCGCGTAGAGACGATAGAACAGGTGAGAGAACGCCGCGACGGGTCTGTTCTTGAGGCCCAATTCGTCCTCTCAGTGAGGCTCTGAAATAAGGGCCGGCAGCGGACTCGAATCTGCTCGCTCCTTCACCCTTCACTATAAAGGCCTCAATCACAAAAAGAGTGGCGCACTGACGCGACCACGAGAAGAGGGCACGCAGTTGTTGCGCGCGATTCCTGCCGTGTTGGCAGCGCTTCCCTGACCCGCCCCCGACCAGAGAGCGGCCACGTCGACAGGGATGGTGGCGACTGTGGACACGCCCTTTTTGAGCGGCCGATCAACGAGTTCATCATACTGGATCAGAAAAAAAAAGAAAACAATGGTTTCTGGTTTATGGGGGTTTAACGTCCCAAAAGCGTTTCAGACCATGAGAGACGCCGCAGTGAGGGGCTCCGGAAATTTCGATCACCTTGGGTTCTCTAACGTGCACTGACATCGCACAGTACACGGTCCTCTTGTATTTCGCCTCCATCGAAATAACATCGCCGCGGCCGGAATCGAACACGCGTACTTCAGGTCAGCAGCCGAGCGCCACAACCACTGAGGCACGCGCGGCGGCTTAAAAGGGGGAAAAAAAAGGCGGTTTTCCAGTCACACACAAGGCGATATCGTCTCAACCTGAGCAGGCACATTCCAAGAACTACGTTCCGAGTGCGCCAAAGCAGCGCGAGCCAGATAGACGGGGAGACCTGCAGATTTGAAAGACGCCAAAGCTATAAGTGCCCAAGAAACGCGTCCCACTCGGCGCAGTGTGAGAGAGTTGGAAGTGGAAAAGAACCTCGCGCAGCGCACGCCACTGTCTCTGCCGAGGTTCGACGTCCACAGACGCGCCGGAGAACAGTGCACCGCTGAAACCGAGCCGTTGCGAACAAGAGCGGCCCAAGGAATGCACCGGGTAGGTGCGCGCGAAAGACGAGTCCAGGCATTCGGAACTCGTGAGCAGACGGTCGGACGAGGCGCCGCGCTCTCCATTGTTCTACCTGTGCATGGTGCAGAGGGGCGCCTGGGAACGCGCGGCTCGCTTCCCACAGCCGGATGGCTTCGTCTTGCATCGCGCGACGCGGCCGTACTTTTCCGCTCTCGCAGTGTTGCTGCCAACGGCGACCCAGCGCAACAACAGCGGTGCTTCGTTGCTGAGCCCGAAGTGTGGAGGGTTCGGTTCGGTAACGTAAGGCTGCCGATGCCCGGTGGTCTTCAAATCAAGCTTCGTTCGACCACAGGTGGTCGAAACGAAACTATAGCGGACAGAAGTCGACTCCAGCACCCTTTTCAAGGGGAAAGCGCGAAAACGTCGAAGAAGAGAGTAGGGAACGATGCCCGCCTTTCCTTTTCTCGAAACCTGCTCTTTCCCTTCAAACGGGGACTGCAGTCGACTTCTGTCGCATTCATGTAAACGCGGCTTACGCGAGCCACTAAAACTACGGCGTCCCACACAGCTGCGGAGAAGCGTCCGACGTGAAGACGCGCGCGCTAACGTTTAGCTGCTGTGTAGAGGCTAAAGACAAACAAACAAAAAAGCCAACCGATTTGCAACAGATGAGGATCGTGTTATACGTGGCCGGCTGCCAAAATGGCTTGTCAGTAATCGGAAGTCGAAATTCCCCAAAACCTACTCTGTCCCTACAAGGACACGACGGAAGATGAGGCCGCCGCGGTGGCTGAGTGGTTACGGCGCTCGGCTGCCGGCCCGAAAGACGCGGGTTGGATACCGGCCGCGGCGGTCGAATTTCGATGGAGGCGAAATTCTAGAGGCCCGTGTACTGTGCGATGTCAGTGCACGTTAAAGAACCCCAGGTGGTCGAAATTTCCGGAGCCCTTCACTACGGCGTCCCTCATAGCCTGAGTCGCTTTGGGACGTTAAACCCCCATAAACCATAAACCCTAGAGGATGAGGAGGATGAGACGAAAGAACGAGTGCCGCGCAAACGGCACGCAAACAACAGCCGGAGTGACTGACGGCGGCACCTGCCTGCCGGCTCGTCACGCGATGCGCAGGCTGCTGTTGTGACTGGGGCGTTGTTTGGGTGCCGTCCGCGGCGCAGCTTTATCGTCGTTTCGCCGAAGTGGACGACGCGCGCGGACGCACGTCCACAACGTCGGAGGTGGGAGGCAGGAGGAGCGGGAAGAGGAGCCTAATTTCGGCCTCACCGCTATCGGAGGGGCGTCCCTTCACCGACGGACGGACGCTATCGGCGCCGCCAGACAATGCCCTCGGACGGCGCGCAATGCGATCGGTGCCGCCATAAACCTTGCGCGCAGTGCACGCACGACTTTCCCACCGACCATGGCCCGCTTGCTGCCCCTCTCTCACGGGTAAACAAACAGTTGCCTCGAACTGCGAACAGCAACGTCAACACGTCTCGTACAGCACCAAGAATGACGCTTTCGGCGAGTGTGGTCTCAAGGCACATGAGTAGGGCTCCCTACCTTCACTATCTGAGAGGTGGATTTATGCTTCCTAATACTTGTAGCTTACGAGGGATTGTTTTTTTTTTTAGCTTGGTGTGACTGCACAACGCGGTTTCCCACTTGTGTACAGCGTGCCAATGCGCTACCGCTACCCGTGACCATGACCGAGTCTCTCGACTATCTCAAGTGTTCCCAAAAGCGTTCACAAACTGCGGGAATAAGTATGCGAGACAGAAACGTATCCTTAACGGCCCGAGTTAACGCCTCCCTCGCAGCACGCTCGAATATACCGCTTAAAATAGGTTAGTCCAAATGAGTTGATTTGAAAAAAGATGTAGCGCAAAAGAGACGAGCACGGGAGGGAGACACGACAAGGACGAACGCTCGTCTCTTTTGCGCTACATCTTTTTCCAAGTATGTGTCACCAACTCGCCCAGCAGCAAGTTTTATTGAGTTGTATTTGTTCAGCCTCGAACACGACATGGCACCAAGAAGCGGCCGCAATCGCTTTCACTTTTCGTTCCGGGATTCCCAACAGCCGAGAGACGCAACTCAAGAACGTCTGATGAGCGGGAATGGAGGAAATGAAAGCATGCATCAGAAGCTGTCGATGCAATTGCCGGTGCGCAGAAAGGCCTGCCTCCAGCAGCTTCTCACACGGGCGGGGGCGATTGGCACAGGGTCGAGCAGCACGGCCTCAGGAGAAGAGCAGCCCGAGTGAAGGCGCTGACGCGAACAATCGGAGGCCACTGCGAGACCGCTCAGCGGACTATGGCCCACCGATGACAATGCGGTGCGGAATTGCTTGGGACAAACAGCTTCACCTTTCCCACCAGTATCATCAGCGCGAGGGCAAAGCGCAAGAGCGCGCCCTTAGCCCAGTTTCCGGACGGTGGCGAGACGGCGCCTCGCGTGATCCCCCCCGGTGGCGGCAGCCCCGGGTGGCATGCAAAGAGCGGCGCCAGAGCGAGGGGGGGGGGGGGGGGGGGGGGGGGGGGGGGGCGTGTTGGCACCGACGAAACGGCGTTGTGACCTGGCAACAGCGCGGGCGCCAGCCTCCCCCCGGGTCGGCAGAGCACGGCTCGCGCAATCAACGCCTTCCGGCGAGGAGAAGAAAGGTCGGCAGAAGCAGCCCCCACCCCGATATACACCTGCTACGAAGTTGAGTCAAACATCCACGGCCAATCGTTCGATCAGTCACGGGGCGACACCGTGGCCGCCCGAGCTTGCAGCCTGGGCAGGGCGAACGCGGTGCCC